>NW_015438370.1:454820-533587 GCF_001293395.1 Leptomonas pyrrhocoris
AGAGAGAGAGGAATAGCGGCGATGGAAAGAAGAGGCGACAGGGGAAGATGTCACGAGAGGCATTGTTCTGCGCAGGCAGCTAAGACGGTTTTCCGTTACACACACACACACAAACAGGTCTCTCCTGCTGTAGCGCTCTTCGCCGCGTTTGTGCTCTCAGGAACGCTCCGCCGGACGTAGCCGGCAACGTAAGGGAAAAATCATAATTGAAGGGTTCTGGCTTGCATGGTCGGTGCTCCTCCTACCGTCAGTTTCTCTTTCGCGTCCCCATAGGAACGATGCGCACGAAACAGATCAGAAGGGAAGCAAGACAGCGAAGAGTAATAATGGTGGGAAACTATAATAAAAGAGGGGGTCTGTTTCGCCCTGTTTGGCGTCCAAGAAGCACCAACGACTTAATACCCGAAAAAGAAATCATAATAAAGGGGAGAAAGAAAACGAGAGGAAACAAACAGAAGAAAAAGATCAGGAAAAACTTCGCCCTTTTCCCGAAGCAGTCGACGGTCTTCTTTGCTTTCTTTTCGTTTGTTTCGTCGGAAACTTCCTTCACTACAAAAATAAATAATACTGATAAAATAATAATAATAAAACAAGAGAAATTACTAGAGGAAAGCAAGAGAAAGATCGAGAGAAGAGAAACAAAAAAATTCGTTTTAGGGGATGTCCCCTCCCCCGCCCCGGCCTGAGAGAGGGAGAGAGACTCCGAAGAAGAAAGAAAGGGTGTGACCCTCCATCCTAGTAAAAAAAAAAACACGTATCAACAACAACAACAAGCATATTGCCATGTAACACGTCGTCTCAGCATCGAAGTAGCGCTTCCACGAGAAGTGGAGACCTGCATACGTGACTCTTGACCGTCGGCAGCACAAAGAACACTGTTCACTGAAAAGGGCGAAATTCCTTAACCCAGGCGTTAAAGAAAAAACAGGAAAGGAAAGGGGGAATTCGAACAGAAGAGAGAGAGAGAAGTAACGCCGAGGTCAACGACAACTCTGCATCTGCCAAATAAAATACCTACCCTTTTTCCTCGAAGTATCGTGTGCGGGAGAAGAGTATGCCAAATGATTGAAAGTTGAAGAGAAGGAGAAAATAAAAATAAGAGCATTTCGACTTCATTTACCTTTTCCTTTATTTATCATTATATATCCATTTTCGATTTTGATGTATTAAAGATACTCTTATTCCTTTTTTGAGCAATATGGCGCTGAGACAAAAAAAGTATTTGCACAGGAAACGGTAGGCGCGAGTTTCAGAAAAACAAAAGCAAAACTGTGAGGTGTTTCTCACACAGCGAGGAGCACAACATACGGCAGGATGAAGTATGTCCACGGTAGCGGAGACACACATTCACCTGCTCACTCCTCCGCTGCTGCTTGCTACACCGGCGCGGATACCATCCAGAAAAAAAAAAACAAATCCTGCACTTCTTCAATACACTTCTGCTTTTTCCTCCTCTGCCCTCTGAAAAAAAAAAAGAGGGCGGCGTTTTTCATATATCTCTCCCTTCTTCACCAGCTTTGCCCACCACGACGTGCAGTAGGGTGAGAGGAATTCAAGAAGTGAAAAATGGGAGAAAGAAAAGCGTGAAATCACGAGAAGGAAAAAGAGAAAGAAAGAAAGAAAATACCACCCTGTTCATTTCATCTTCGCGCGTGTGATGATGATGACAAATTATCACCTTTTCTATTGAGAGAAAAACAAAGACGGCGATGACGAGAGGGACTTTACTCTCGCGAGAAGGACGTAGGCCGTTAAATCCGACGAAAAGCTCAATCAAACAAAAAAAAAAAAGCGCTGTGCGTCTCATAGGAAAACAGCCTTTCTGGTCTTGTCATTGTCCGTAAGTGTTTCGCTCTTTTCTTATTAAAAGAAGGGAAGAGAGAAAGAAAGACGTGGAGGGAAGGCCAAGCGGTTACGCGGACTCCGTGCACGTCTTCTCTTTCCACGAGAAATGGCGTGCCCTCTTTCCTCTTCTTTCTCTTCTTTCTCTTCTCCTCGGTACTTCGTTTGTAGAACGTGGCCGTGATCGCCGGCGGGCAGCGGCTGCGCCACCTCTTCTTCTTCCTATGGCGTTGGTCAAGAGAACCACGAACGAAAAACCGGCGATCAATCATGGACGGAGATTCAAAACAAACCAGCAAGAATACACGAACGGTGACAGGTACCTGAGTACCAGCAAACAACGGGCGCATGTGAGGAAGAGCATGTAAAACAAAAAAAAAATCAGAGACTTAAAAAAAAAGGCATTGAGGAAATGATTGATCAGTTCACCGTCTTTCAGTGGGGGATGCGAACTGGAAAGACCCACCACAACCTCCCATTAAAATAGAAAACATACATATATATATGTGAGCGAACGGAAAAAAGAGGAGGGAGGGGAGGTTTTTTCGAATATGCTAAGTTTGTAAGGAGTGCGTTTGCGCTAGCGGCGACGAAAGGCAAGGAGGAAATCATAAATAGTTAAGAGGAGGGAGACCACATAATAATAATAATAATAAAAAGATCGAAAAAAGGAAACGAAGGCGAGTTGGCGGCTTGGTGCGGCAACGAGAGTGTTTCTTGATTAAACAGCGAGCCACGAAGTGCATTATCTACAAGAAAAAGAAAATAAGTTTCACTTCGCGGCATCATTGCCGACATCGAGTCGCCTCTTCAAAATCCGTTTCTGCTACTTGCCAAATGCTGCAAAAAAAAAAGGAATAAAAGTGAGAGCGTATGTGCATCTTTGTTCCTTTCTTTCAAATAGGTCTCGAACCACGACGGAGATCCGTTACAGGTAGGCGCCCGGAAACCTTTCGCTTGTCCTCCTCCCCTTTTCACCCAACGTGATCAAGCGACTCTAAGAGGATATTTCTAGAGAAAAGCCAAAACGAACGGCCGACCAGCGTTGAAAACAACACGCACACACACACACACCCGCGACAGCAGCGGCAACGGCGGTCAGAGAACACCACCGGCACCTTACTTGATAGGGTTGAAGGGGCCAAAGCACTCGTAGTGAATGCGGTCGTCGCCGACGTTCTGGCTCTGCAGCTGCTTCTCGACGTTCTTCATGAAGCCGTCGGGGCCGACGAAGTAGTACTGCGTGGCGGGGTTGGCACAGAAGTCGGGGATCTTGCTGATGTCGATGTGGCCCTGGAAGTCGTAGTCGACGCCCTGCTTGTCCGCCGGCGTGACCTCGGACAGCCAGTTGTAGATCTTGAGCTGTGGCAGCGTGGCGGCCTTCGTCTCCTTCACCTCGTCCGCGAAGGCACGCACACGCTTGCTGTGCGCGGCGTGGACCCAGTAGAGGGGGTTGGTGGCCTTCGTCACGGCGAGGCTGCGCAGCATGCTCAGCATGGGCGTGAGACCAACGCCGCCGGAGATGAGAGCGATCGGGGTGGTGGTGTCCTTGGGGAGGTCCAGGAAGAAGTCGCCGTAGGGCGGTGCGAGCTGCAACTCGTCCCCGACGTTCACAATGTCGGTCATGTAGCGCGAGACCTGGCCCTGGTCGTGGCGCTTGATCGCGACCTCGTAGTACTCGTGGCTGGGCGGCGACACGATGGAGTACTGACGGATCTCCTGGTAAGGCATGGACGGGTGGCGCACGAAGATGGAGAGGTAGCGGCCAGGCTCATGCGCAGCGATGGGCTTGCCGTCGGCCGGCACCAACTTGAAGCGCGTGATTGCGTCGCTCTCTCTATGCTTGTCCGCCACGCGGAACGCGCGCGTCGGCCGCCAGCCACCCGGGCTGGACTCCACCTCCGCGTAGATCTGCTCCTCGCGTGTGATGAAGATCTGCGCCAGCTGCTCGTACGCCTTGCCCCACTCGTCCAGCACGTCCTGGCCGGGGTTCAGCTCCGCCTCGATCGTCTTCAGCAGGTTGTAGCCGACGATCTGGTACTGGGCTGGCTTGATGTTGAAGGCTGCGTGCTTGTGCGCGATCTTCTCCACGGCGGGTCCGAGCGCTCCGAGGTCGCGCAGGTGCGTCGCGTACGCCACAACGGAGTTGAAGAGCGCCGTCGGCTGCGCGAGGTTACGCTGGTGCGCCATGATGAAGACATCTTTCAACTCGGGGTTGTTGGTGAACATGCGCTTGTAGAAGGATGCAGCCAGCTGCGGACCCACGGCTGCCACAGCAGGCGCCGTGGCCTCCACGACCTGAATCGTCTTCTCCGCGAGCGGCATGACAACGACGGTGGATGTGGTGTTAAAAGCAAAGAAATGAAAAATGAATGTGGCGTATGAAAAAGAGAGGATTTTTTTTTTTGAAGAGAGATGTTATCGCTATGAAGGAGAGATGGTAGGTAAACGATCAGGCAGTTAAAATCTTCCGTTTTTGCCGGTTGTTGCGAGGACGGAATGAATGGCAGAGGAAGGGACCAGGAGGAGCGGAGGATGGACGGTGGCGTGCGATGGATCGCGGTGCGTCATCGGGAGGCGGTACATGGGTGGGGGCGGGGGCGGGGAAACAATAGTAGTAATACATCAGCACGGAACCTTGTCGCACGTACGCACCCTCTTGATCCCAGAAGTGGAAGTGGCAGTTGAATCGCAAACAGTTGATGAAAAAAAAAGAAGAAATATTTTCTGTTCTGCTTAATGATGAGGTGAGAAGCATCACCGCATTTCAAGGGTCCCCTCCGCAGGGTGCAGATCGTCGTCGTTCCATGTGCCGAAATAGCAACAACAGGTTGAGGGGGAGAGGAAGAGAGAAGACGTGCGTAGGACAGTAACGTGGCAGCACACCGAATCTCCTTCAAAAAGGGGACGTTCCTTTCTTTCGTCTTATACGGCGATGGAGAGGTGCGGTTGAACTCAAACGTTTTGGCTCGGCAAAAGAGAACAACAGAGTTAAGGTGTGTCAGACCTCGAGCGTGTTCGCGACTCCCGCACAACGTCCGTCACGGACGACGGCTCACGTGCCACGTGCTCGGCGTGAAATCCAATGTTCTGCCGAATGTACTGCCGTGCCCCCGCCTCCACTGCCGCCGCGTCGACCTCGCCAGCCGTGAGGCCGATCGTCATGAGTCGACGCAGCTCTACCTCCAAGTTGTCATGCGCACAGCGCAGCGCCATGCCGGTGTAGCGCAGACTGGCCGCGGCTTTCTGGGCGGCGCGGTCGGTCTCATCCAGCTTCCCCAGCACGCTTTCGTAGAGCGCGAGTTTCGTCTGCTCTGCCTTGGCAAGTCGAAGCCGTGCGTGCAGCAGCTCCTGCTTTAGGCGTTGGACTTGCTGATCGGCGGCCGCTGACGAGACGGAGTAACGCCGACGTGGCCGCTCTGTCGGCGGTACGGATGAGGAGTCCGCCTGCTGCTGCGGCTGCGGTACATCGTGCGCTGACGTCGCGTCTGCCCCGTTGTCTTCGCCAACGGATGACGACGCAGGTGTGTTGGGCTTCGCCTCCACTGGGGCAACTGGGGCAGCGCCGCTACTCCGCTGCGATGGGAAGTGAGCGCTCGCGGTCGGCGCGACAGGGACCCGTTTCCCGGTGCGGCGCCGCTTTGCGACGAAGAGGGCCCGTGTCGGTGCACCGAGCGTGCTCGTCAGGCGAACGCCGGTCAGCGTTGCCAGCGCAGTGCGGTGTGTGGAGGTGCGCGTGCCGGCTGTGCCTGCCGTGGCGGAGGTGGTGAGGCAGCGACACAGCATCGAGCAGGCGAGTGCGCTGCGGAGCGTCATCGTACCGACGGAGCTGAGCGACGACATGCTGTGGAGTGACGCTGGTGTGAGCACGGAAAGAGAAAAAACAAAAAATGGATGCCACGAATGGTGAAGCGTTAGCTTTTGAGTCTGATCGCAGACTTCTAGCGCGCTCACGGTACTCCTGCTTCCTTTGTTTTTCAGCGTATGTAAGAAGAAGAGGAGGAGCGAGAGGAAAGAGCTGTCACTATAGAAGTATGAAAGAGCACCATTGAAGGAAGCGGAATACTGAGGCGGCGCGTATCGGCCACGTTCAGCTCGGTGTTTCGCTTTTGCGAGCCGTACACAATCAGAAAAGAAGTCCGAGCCCAAACGTTGCCCACACACATACACACACAAAATATCACCGTCGCGGCGTCGCTTCGATTCTTCTGCGTCGATTCCAGCATGACGCTGGCCTTGAAGTTGTAGGCGATGAAACGCGGCGGCAGGACCAAAAATCTCCCCTTCCGCTTCTCCCTTTCCCTCCACAGAGGCGTAACCTTCGCTTTCGCGGACTGCGGTGCCTCACTCTCGTTTCAAGCCCCCCTTTTGTCGTGTTTTTTTTTAAAAGATATTTCCTTCGGTTTTGATTGCCCAGTTGCAGAGTGCACCGCATTGATGAGCGTGTGCGATACGGCGTCTGACCGCTTCAGCAGGCTATACAAGCTTCACCCCGCCGTCTTTGTACTCGATGGCGAGCGGGTTGTTGTCCCTTTCTCCCTCCTGGCCGACTACTGAGCGGGTAGAAGAAAGCCGAAGATAATGAAGCACGAAAATAATAATAATACAAAGACAGCCTGCACAGCGATAGTAGCATCAATACGTCTGGAGAAAATAAACGGTGTGACGACACACACACTTGAGCGAGCAAGAAAAGGAACCTCTCCTACCTCAGCGAGAGAAAACGAGAAAGGCAATGACTAACGTACGCTGTCAAAGCTGGAACGAGCTTTCGTACGGTATTCAGAGGCGAGCATAAAGTAAAACAAAAATACGGTGACACACGTCGAAGACTCACCCGCGCCCGACTCGTCGCACTTCGTTTGATATCGCTCCCCCTCCTCTCTCTATGCAGCTCGTCTTTCGTCTTCACAAGAGCATGCATCGGTGGTAGCCTGCGCCGACCCTTCACGCCGCCAACCTGCTGGGCTTTCTGGCCGCCATCCCCGTTTCAATTGTTTCCGTGTTGGCGCTAATGTACGCAGCTGCGAACACAACGGGCGAGGGGGGGGGGGGGTATGGGTCAGCACGATGGGGAAAAGGAAAAATACAAAGAAGAACCCTCCCAAATCGGAAGTAATAAATGTGGAAGCACACTAAAGTAACAGTAGAAAATAGAGGGGGGGGGGGGAAGAGTCTTCTATGGACAAGGGGAAGAAAGACACGTGTGTGTGCACGCACACACACACACACACCGACGTCGACTCTCCTCCTCCCCCTGTCTCTTTCTATGAGTGCGTGAATTTACGATGGTGTGCGTACATGCTCAACCTCTTTGTTTTGTAAGTGTTGTCGTGTGGGGGCACTTTGAAGAAGAAAAAAAGAAACCACACGCACACGCACACGCACACACACAGGCTCTGACCTCAAGGCGCTGTGTATCACAACACGCAAAATGAAAATGAAGCAAGAAGGGGTAGGACGGCTCCCTCCCTTGCTTTGTGTCTCTCAGCGCTGACATCATCAGAAAAGGATGTGGCGAGGAGGTGCACGGAAACGTCCTGTTGGTGCCTCTATATGGGCGAACGTGTCCTCGAACCGCCAACGCCGGTATTTGATCACGAAATGGCGTCGAGCCGAGCCTTCTCCGTCTTCGCCAATTTGGGCGGCGGCGCCAGCGGGAAGCCGTTCCCATCCCCCACACGCGGTGCTTTGAAGTCGACCGTACCCACAGACCCGGCAGACACCGACGAGGTCGCGCCTTCCTCACTTCTGCGACCCTCCGCTGCCTTCTCCGGCGTCGTCACCACCGGCTTCTTGCACGCCACCCCGAGGTAGCTCTTCTCGACCTCCCTGATTGTCTGCCGCTGACTCCGCATCACCTCCAGCGAGGGCGTGTGCGGCTGCATGTAGCACTCCCGGCAGGTGGCGATGTACATGTCCGCACCGCCAATCAGTTCCAGCTGCTCCGCGTGCACCGTGCGGCGCGTGAAGCTGGCCGGGCGCTCGTGGCATATCATGCACACCGCCGACAGCTTGTCCACCGATTCGCAGTACGGAATCAGCTCACAGATCTGTCCGAACGGCCTGCGACGGTAATCGCCATCCAGCGCAGAGACCATGACGATCTTGCCGGCATCCGCGGCCGTGTTGCAGAAGTCCACCAGGTCGCAGAAGAACTGCCCCTCATCAATCGCGAGCACGTCGAACTTTCTCCACTTCTCCTGCACCTCCAACAGCTTCGTCACGGCTGCCTGCGCGCGCAAGGTCACCTGATCGTGCGAGGCGATGTTGCGCACGTCGTAGCGGGTGTCCTTGGAGTACTTGATGACGAAGCAGCTGTGATGAGCGTGGATCTCGCGCTTAACCCGGCGCATCAGCTCCGTCGTCTTGCCGGCGAACATCGGGCCGATCACCAGTTCAATACGTCCACGGAACATGACTCTTGGTAAGAAAAGTTTGGGAGGAAAAGAAAAAGGAAATGTACGAGGGAGCTCGAGAGGGAGAGAAGAGACGAGTGGAAATCCGAACTCGACGGCGAGGTGCGCGGTGCGACGGTGATGAGGAGTGTAGCCTCTGCGATGGTGAAGTCGGACGTTGCGTGAAAAAAAAAAAAGAAGAGGAGCGACGGCGGGTGAGAAACGGTTGGAGGGTACGCATCGCGGCTTTTTTCTTTTCACTTCACTTCTCTTGCATCCAGGAACAAACACGACACCAGCTGAAACCCGTCTCCGGAACGCTACGCCACGGGCGTGAACGCGTACGAGAGCGGATGCGATGTGGTGGCGGGCACGGTGCCTCTGTCAGTGCAGAGGTTTTATCTTCCCCCCCCCTCCCCCCTCCTCCGGGGAGGGCGGCAAGAGAGCTGCCACCAGATAATGGGTCGCCTCTACCTCGCAGACAACAGCGACCGAGCACCGTTCATTCTTCTCTTTTCTTTTCTTCTTCTGCTGCGGCCCACGATATACGCGACAAGGCGTGCCATCCACGCACAGATGTACAAAAGGAGAGGAGGAGAATAACACGATGCATAAGAGAGGGAGAGGGCAAACAGAACAGTGGATCTAGAAACAGAGACTACACAAGGGTAGGAAATCAATCATACAGCGATCTAATTGTGAGAAAAGAAAAGAAGAAAAGAAAAAGAAAGCCAAAAGAAAACAAAACACCAACTTAGAGAAGGCAACGAAGAGCGCGACGCGCAACATCGTGTGGATGCTCAACAAGAGACGCAGTAAGGAATAGCAACAAATGAAAAACAAGGATACAGAGAGTGTATATAATATAATGCCGTGGTTTTGCCGCGCCACGGCAAATTCGTACCTCCGCAAAAAAGCGCCAGAGGGAACACGAAAACGCGCTTCAACGCTTTTTTGTTGTTGTGCCGTTTTAAAGCCGCCTGCGATACTGCTTGTGCGTCTGCGAGGTGGACAGAGACGTCGGGCCGCCCGCGTCTGCCGTGCTCGTCGCCACGCGAGGGTGGCCGCTGGTCACCCGCGCCACACTGGTGGCGCCCGCCGCGGCAGGAGCCGACAAAGTTGCACTCCCACTTGCTGTGCTGCTCCGAAGAAATGGGTTCGACTTCGCCGTGGACGCTGCTGCTGCTGCCGTCGTTGTAGCTGCCGTTGTCGTGGACAGATTAGAGCGGCGTGGGGCGTTTGCATTCGAGCCCACAGACGAAGAATTCGCGTTGATGTTGCTGCGGCTGTTGGGCGCCGTCGCTGCAGCTCCTGTGGCGGCCGCCCCGCCCCCTGTGCGTCGCTGCGGCAACTCACGATTCCGCCGTTCTTTTTTTGCCTCCGTCTGGCTCGCGTTGGCGGCCCCGCAAGACGTCGGTGGGAGGCCGCCGCCGCCTCCGCTGCTCTGCGCCGTCGTTGCCGCTGCCGCTGCTGTGTTGCTGCGCATGTACGCGGTGGCGCTTGCCTGGCGATGAAAGTCCAGCCGCGGCGCCGCGTCCACTTTAGCTTTCCCGCCGGAGCCGATCACCGTCGGGCTGGCGTGGAGGGCCGCCGCAGCCGCCGTGGCGGTACTGTTACTGCTGCACTTGTCCGATGAGGGGCTTTCCCACTTCGGCGTGTCGCGCTGCGCTGTGGCGGTGGCGGTGGCGGCGGCCGCGTCGTCGTCACTGCAGCCAGCACCTGGGCTTCCCCGTTCCCCCAGCACCGGCGTAGACCGCGTGCGCGCGAAGGGCGAATCGCTGAGCTGCTGCTGCTGCTGTCTCACAATACGCGTCGGTGCGTGCGTGCTGGGATTGGTATGGTGGCTGCTCGTGTGGTGGGAGTTGCTGTGGCAGCTGGCGGTGCGCGTACATGCCGCCGCACTGTCTGCTGTGCGACCACCCTCGCCGGCACCCGCATCGCTGTTACTACCATTGAGGCCGTTTTCCAGCGTCTCTAGCATCAGTAAGAGCAGGCTGGAGAGGTGGGCGGAGAGCTGCTGGTGGTCCATCGCGGCGCGCGACACCGTGGCGGATAGCGCGCCTTTGCGGTGTCCACTGCGCCGCGACCCGCGTCCGCTGCCGTTGCTACCGTTGTCCTCCACCGCCGGCGCGGTCGAGCTGGCAGAACCGTTGTAGATTCCACTGCCGCTGTTGTTGATGCTGCTGCTGCCCCTCGCTGCCGCGTTCATCTCCATGCCCATCGTATTCATGGTGCGCTGCAACTTGCGCAGACACTGCTGGAGGTTTGTGTTGCTGTTCGTCAGCACAACGAGCGACTCCCGCGCCACGTCATCCTTCTCCGCCTCTTCGTTCTGCAGGCGAGAGGGCGAGTCGGGCGACGCAACGGGTGGGTGCGGGTCCGACTGCCACTTCTTCTCCTTCTCCTCCATACGGATGAGCTGCTTCACGAGGAGGTCGAAGTCGTGCTTCTTGGCGCGCAGCTCCTGCTGGGCGGACTCTAGTTCGCGCTGCATGGCGGCCTGGATGTTGGACAAGTCATTCATGTCCGTCTCCATCTCCTTCACTTGTCGCGCCAGTGCGGTGCGGTCTTCTTTCGCCAGTCGCAGCGCCTCACGCAGCGCGGATTCCTCCTTCCTGGAGTCCCCCCCAGCCACCGCCGTCGCAGCGGTGAGCTGTGCCCGCAGCCGCTTCGACTCCGCTTCCGCCTCCACCACGCGAGCGGCCAACGCCGCCAACGCCGCCTGCACCTCCTCGGCTGACTTCGCCTTCTCCGCCTCGGCAGCCGCTGTCGTGGCACGCAGCGTGGCCTCCAGCCGTCGCACCTTCTCCGCCAGCGCGCCCTCCGACGTGGCCGCGGCGGTCTGCGCCGCCGTCCGCTGATCCTCCGCCGTGGCGAGGCGTGCGGCCAGCTGCTCCTTCGCCAGGCGCACCTCCGCGCAGCGCGCCGTCAGCTCGCTCAGCGTCTGCTGCAGCTGCTCCCGCTCCTGCTGCGCTTCGGTCAGGCGCCGCGTCGCGCGCTGACACTCCTCTGCGTGCCGGTGTGCGGCGGCCTCGGCGGTCGTGACGCGCATAATAAGCTGTTCGACGCGGCCGACGACGGAGTTGGCCTTACTCGGCGAGCCGGTGCCTGCCGGGGAAGAGTCAGGAAACACGGTCGTCAGGCGTGCCGAGATCTGCTGAAGTTGGCTCACCGCCGCCTCCAGCTTTGTCGCGTGTGCGTGCTGCGTCTCGGCACGCATCGCGGCCAGTGCGGCGGTGGCACGTTGCTCCGCCTCGCTGATCGCTCGCTGCGCATCCGCAGCGGCCGTCGCGTCCTTCCTGGCCGACTCGCCACGCATGCGCAGGTACTCCTGGACAAAGGTGCAGCTGCCGCCCTCGCTGAGCTTCCTGTTGATCTCCGCCGTCACGGCGTCGCCAGTGCGCGCGTTGGCGTAGTAGGCTAGCTCCACGTCCACGTGCAGGGCGGAGGACGAGCCGCTGTTGCTGCCCTCGGAGAACACACAGCTCTTTACCTGGACGGGAATCGCACCGCCGGTGCAGCCGGCGTAGGCGAGCACCAGGGCGTGCAACACGCGCCTCTCCTGCGCGTTCTGCAGGAGTGTCGACGCGATGCGAGGCGCAGATGCACAGGAAGAGTAAGACAGGGGAATATCAAACGAGCACACGGCGAGGTGCACATCCATCTTCTCATCGGCCTGTGCGCGTAGCACGGCCTCGGTGACGCTATCCTTTGCTTTGTTGAGGTCGTCCAGTGATTGCGCGAGCCGATCTTTCAGTGCTTCTATTTCCTGCTTGAGGTTTCGCTCCGCTGCGGCAGCGGCGTCGACCACGGCGCTCTTCGCGTGCTCCAGGACGCGTGCCTGCGACGACTTCAAACTCAGCGCCTTCTGCGCGGCTTGCGTCTCCTGCTGGGCCGCTTGCAGGGCTTCATAAAGCTCCGTCACGGTGCGCTCCGTCTCGTGCAACGTGACGTCGACGTCCTTATCGAGAACCTCGCGTTCGCGGTCGCGGCGCTCGACGGACTCCTCCACGGCGCGCAGCTTCCGGCGCAGGTCGCCGACTTCCTCCTCCTTTTCCGCCAGCGTTGCTTGCAGCTCCCGCACACGGACAGCGTTGCGGTCCGGCGGCGTCGTCGCGGCCAGCTCTGCCTTCACCTTCTCCAGAAACGTCATCACCTCTGGGTAGTCGTGGCTGAGCAAAAGGAAGTCGATCTCGTCCTCCTTTACGCGCGAGGAGTGGCGGATGTCCAGCTCCACGCTGACCGCCTCGGCGTGGGTGCGCACCTCGACGCTGGTCAGGTACCCGTACGGGACGTGCAGCATCGTCGAGACGGAGCGCAGAAAGGCGTCCTTGAAGGACTCGGCCGAGAAGACCTGCCCGTCGACGAAGCGCTGACCACCGAGGAGGCGGTAGTGGTGGGTGACGACGAGGCGGTCGCTGCTCGTCTCACCGCCGCAGCGGTGTCCCGCCGACCCCGCCGCCGCAGGGGCGGAGTTCATGCGAACGAAGCGGGCGCTGCCGCGAGCCCGGGTAGCAGGGGTCACTGCCGCCGCCGCCGTCGTCGTACCCGCGGTGGTGGACGCTCGTGCCGTCTTCGTCTCCTCTTCCAGCGCCGCCAGCAGCTGTTCCTTTGAGTTCAGCAGCCCACGCATCGCCAGCAGCTCATCGTCGCGGCGCTGCAACGTTAGCGTCGACACGAGGTGCTGCTGCTCCAACAGTGCGAGGGCGGCCGCCGCGTCCTTCGCCTCCGTTGTTGCCTTCATCAGTTGACGCTCCAAGTCCCGCATTCGTCGTTGCGCCTCGCGCAGTTCCTTCGCGGTGCCGGGCAGGAAGCAGCTGTCCTCCTCGGTCGTGACACCGCCGTCCGTCGCACCCGACTTCGTCCGGACGTGGCGTGCCCGCGCCTTTTCCTTCCACTCTGCCAGCTCCTTCTCGAGTGCTTGAATGGTCAGCTGGTGCCTCGCCTCGTTGGTGCATGCCGCCTGTAGAGAGGCCTGCAGCTGCTGTACCGCCTCGCGTACGCTGTCCATCGAGGCGGCCGGTGCCGCGACGGTGGGCGAGGCCTTCTGAGTACTGCCGGCGGTCTTCACAGGAGTGCTGCCTGCGGGGCTTCGCAGGTTTGCGTCCCCCCTCGCGCGCAGTCCGCGACTCGGCGCCGTCAGGTCCGCCAACTCCTGCAGAAAGGCGTCCATCGCGGCTGTCTTGGCTTCCATTGTTTTGAAGACCGCCTCCTTGTACTTGCGCTCCTGCGCGAGGGCCTTAAGGGAGGCGATGTCCGCGACGTGAGTCTCGTAGTGCTTCATCAGCGCCTGATTGTCCTCTTCCATGCAGCGGTAGTACGCTTCGAGCTGCTTCGCGAAGGGCTCGGCGGAGCGGTCGGCTGTGGGAGGAGTAGCAGCAGCAGCAGCGGCGGAGGCCGACGATGAGGCCGACGCGTTAATCATGGGCTTGGCGGAGGGGGAGGCCTGCGGACGTGGTACGTGTGAGATATGCGCTGCGGCGCGGGCAGCGGCGGCCGACGACGATGACGTGCCGGAGGAGATCGGCGCTGAGTCGTAGCGCTTCAGCTTTCGATTCTCCATCGTGAGGTCCAAAAGGAAAAGTAAAAAAAAAAGAGTAGATAAGAGCAGTAAAAGAAGATCTAAGAAAAACCACAAACGCGTCAAATTTGCTGATGCATACAAAACTAAATGTGTCTTCTCGTTACGCGTGGCATCAAATATATATAAAGGGAGAAAGAGCTCCTCCGAAGGAGAAGGAAGAGCCTTTGTGCGTATACGTCCCAACAGGCCTTACGAGAGACGTCGTTATGTGGCAAACAACAAAACAACAACAACAAGAAGAAGAAAAGAGTAAGGATTGGAGAGGGTGAGCGAGATCAGCGGCAGATACGGTAGAGGCTTTGAAATGGAGTAACGTTTTACATTAGTTTTCTTTTCAAACGTCGGCACGGCCCTCTTCGCGCGCTTGTGATGCGTAGCACCGCTACCCAGCAGCTGAAAAGGACCGTCCCCCACACCCAAAACCTCAAAAGACACCTACGGGTGCTGAAGTCTTCCACAACCACTCCCCTCTTTCCCCTTGCATTTCCAGGACTCTCGAAGCAGCCGCTTCATCCTGCCGAGGTGTCTCAGAAGACGACGAGGCCCAACATCGGCTGTGCCCAGCAGTGAGCCGGTGGAAGAGCGAAAAGAAAAGTGCAGTTGGAAGTCCGTCTTCGGATATATATATGTATTTGTCTTGTGCTTCTTCGGCGACGTCAACTATTGAAATTGATGATGCACAGACGGGAGGAACAACAACAAACAAAAAAAAAAATGCAGACGAACACTTCACCACCACCGTACCGAAGAGAAGACCCACGAGACAGAAACAAAAAAGGGCCAACGCTGAAGAGTAGGATTTGAATCTAACAGCAAAAACACACATACACATAGACAAATACAAGACGATGAAAAACCCCACACATAAGTTTCCTCTACAGCCTTTTTTCTTCTATTTTAAATACTGTTCTCCGGATCTCTGGAACGTGAGGCGTGAACGATGTCACGAGTTTCGTCAACGAGTCAATGACAGCAACCAACCAAACAAACACACACACACACACACAGCTAACAAAGAAAGTGAACTATAGCGGGGTACTTTTAAAGTTACAATTATTCCACCCAACATCACAACGACGCCGACAGCAAAAACGAGACCTCTAACAAATCAACAGAAAACAAAAGTAAGAAGAAAAGGAAAAAAAAATATCGCTGTTCGGTGTGTTCCGCAATAGCGGGGACGCAAGAAAATGCGAGTTGCAAATCGTGTGACGCCGTTCTCCCCTTCCTCCCCTCCCTCATCTGCTGCAACCACAGCGGGTCAACGCAGGATCCTCTAGACCGAAAGAGAACACCCCCAAAAAGAGCGGAGTGGCGGGCCGCACTTCGGCGTACGCAACGCAGCCGGCGTCTGGGTGAGAGAAAGCAGCAAAACCAGTAAAGCTGCAACGCACAAATGCGAAGTACCCAATAAAAGAGAAGAGAAAAGAGAGGATTCGGCTGCGAGCTACAACAACCGGAAAAACAACAACAACACAAGAACGAAAAAGCCCACGTGCAGCGAACGGCGTGCGACACAACTGTGACAATGAAAAAGGCAGAAGATAGAAAAGGAGGGGAGAGGGGAGAGGGGGTGAGGAAGGTCTCAGCACGCATACAAACTGCAAGGGTTATAAATGCAAGCGTCAAGAGAGTAGCCCTCCTCCCTCCTCCCTCTTCCTCCCCAAGAAGAAAAAAGAAGAAAAAAGGCCATTCATTTGCCGAGTTGGCATAGAATAGATCTGTCGAAGCAGACATCGATACTCCCTCCCTTTCCCTCCCTCTCCCTCCTTCCTTTGCATGACCGCTGCGACATACTGGGATCTATTAATCTCTATCTACATAGCACAAATAGGGTAGGATATAGAACAGGGGGATAAAAAAATTAATATATATATAAAACCAGAAGAGATAGTTCGTACAGGATCCCTCACAAATGGGGGAAGCAATGGTAAAACCCGAAGAAAAAAGGAAAGAGAAAAAGTGGAGAATATATATATATATATCCTGTACTCGGACAATCAGCTATGTTGAGGGAGTAAAGCACACACACACACATACACAGACAATACAGTTAAAGAGAGGAGAGCGAAAGCAAGATGCCAATGTCAACGACCACCACTGCCATCACAGCACGAAGAAAGAAAAGGTAACCTCTACTTCTTTGCGGCGCCGATCGCGGCAGCCAACGCGGCGTTCTCCGCCTTCTGCGCCGCCAGCTTCGCCGAGACGCCATCCAGCGCTGCGGTGCCCGGGCTGTCCGTCGCACTGCTCTTCTGCGCTGTCAGAGGGGCCGCCGCCGCCGCCACCGCGGCGGGATCCTGACCGAGCTCGCGCAGCTGGGCACGCATCATCTCTGCTTGTTTCGTGGCCTTCTGCAGCTGCGCCTGCTGGTGCTCCACCTCCTTCTGTGTCTGTTCCGCGCGATCGTGCAGGATCGACTCGGCCACCACCTCAATCGGGACATCGTCCCCCTCATCCCCCGCGGGTTTTGCCTTCTCTTGCTTTTCATCCTCTACGGCGCTCATGCTCCTCCGCGACACCTCCGCCGACTCGGTCAGCAACTCCTCGACGGAGCGGCGGGTGCGGGCGACGCTCTCGCGCAGTTCCGCATCCTCCTCCTCCTTCACCGACCCGTTGAGATAACGGCTGGCGCTGTTCGAGGCCGGCGCGTCCGCAACGGTGCCGGCCCGCGCGCTGTTGCCGCGGCGCTGACTCGTCGGCGCGGAGGCGCGGTGGCGGTTCTCGGAGAGGTAGTGGCCCTCGGGGTACTTGGCGGGGGCGTCGGCGGTGAAGGGCGCCCCGCCCTCCGGTGCCGCGAAGTTCCAGCACTGCCACGATCCGTCCGCACTCGTCGCCCACACGTTGTACACCACCGTGCGGGTGACGGGCTGGATGGACATGTTGCCGAAGCGCTGCAGCGGACTACTGCTGCTCGTGGGCGGCTGCGCCGATCGGTGCACGACGTCTTTCGAGAAGCGGTTGGTGATCACAATCGCGTTGTCCTTGCTGCCGGACCAGATCGTCTCCTCCACCCGTTGCAGCGACACCACCGGTGTGCGGTGCGCCGTGATGACGGAGGTGATGGTCATCGAGAAGAGGTCCCACACACGAATGGCGGTGTCCTCGCTGCCCACCCAGAGCTCCGCCGTGTCCTCCAGGACCAGCATGCTGAGCACGCCGCTGCCCTGCCCGTCCAGGGTAGCGATGCAGCCCGCCTCCTTCTCGCTGCTCGCGGCCGTCTTCTTCACAGACGTCACCGTCGCGGCGGCGTCCCACACCTTCACCGTGCCGTCGTCGCTGCCCGACACGACGTAGCGGCGGCTGCTTTCGGGGTCCTTGTAGGTCGCCAGGCAGCGCACCGTGTTGCGGTGCCCGCTGTACATGCGACAAAAGTGCAGGTCGTACGCCTCCCACTGGTACACCTTCCAGTCGGCGCCGGCCGCGTAGACGAAGCCGTCCGCGGCGCACATGGCATACACGGCCGCCGTGTGCTGCGTGCATTCCCGCAGCATCTTGCGCGACGCGTGGTCGAACACGCGAAGGGTGCCGTCCGAGTAGCCTGCCCACATCCTGCTCTTCACGCTTGTCAGCGTCAGTACAGCGGCGCGGCCGATGGGTTCGATGCGGCTGACCACCATCCCACTCGGGGCGAGCCGGATCACAATGGAGCCGTCCGCTTCCCCCGTCCACACCGTCGCGTCCGGCGACATGGCCGAGCAGCGCGACTGACCGTCAAAGCGACCGGCGACGCTGACGGAGTCGCACACGGCGGTGACGTCGCGCTTCGATAAGGAGCGCATGCTTGTCGGGGCGCCGCCCTCGCTCCGGCGCAGCACCCGCCCCTTCTTCGGGGTTTTGGTGCTCGCGTTGGGAATGGCGGTGGTGGCCGCAGGGGTTTTGGACTTGCGCGATTTGCGGCTGACGGACGCGCCAGGCGACGTCGTGGCACGCGTGGATGACCGCATTGCGGGGCGATCGCTGTTTATCGTTGGCGGCATGCTGTTGCTGAATATATATATTTATATTTATCTCTCTACAGTCGTGTCTTCTCGCTGGTCTTACACTCTGAAAGTACTCTCCTCTTCGTCCTTATCAACAAAAAGAAAGAAGGGGTTAAGGAGCAGAGGTGGCTAAGCCGGTCGTGATGGGTCAAAGTGTAGCGGAACACACGTATGTGTAGACAGCGCAACGCACACACACAGACACGAAATACAAAAAGAGGTTCGAAGTAATTTTTTGGTCTCTCTTGTTGCGGTTTCTTTAAGCACGACGAAGGCGGGTACAACGAAAAGAAAGAGTTTTAGTAAATACGTTGAAAGGCGCTGTTTGTGGTGCGATAGAACTGCGCGGGGAAGAGAGGCGGACACGCGATGTGACGAAGCAGAGGGACAAAATAAGGAGAAAACAAAGAGCAGGCTTTGTCTTTTGGGGTTTTGAGGGCGTAACGCCATCGTGTTCCGTTGGCGATTCAGCTGCTCGCTTGACTAGCACAACACGATCCCACTCAGCAGCAACAGCAGCAGCAGCAGGAAACGTGATAGCTACAATACACGGTTGAGCAGTGAAGCGATAGCAAGAACAACGCACATGGACTTGGGCGCGTCATCGGCGCTCCGCTGCACGACGAAGCAGGAAGCGTTTAACGCATGCTCGAGGTAGCGGTTCATCACCATGACTGGAAACACTCCGTCAACACAAAGCACAGCCACACACACACACAGACAGCCACACGCATATATATATGCATACGTAAATCCAAGAAAAAAAAACACGAGGTACAGAAGAACGATGAAGACGACAACAACACACACCCGCGAAAAGAGAAGAGCATGCCAAACGCAACTCTGCAAAATACGGAGAAAAATATGAAGAGAAAAGTAAAGAAAGGGAGACACACACACACACACTTTGCGCTGTCCGTCAGCAGTGTTTTCAAAAGGGGTCAGCAACATCAAAAAAAAACCCCAGGATAATAACGTTAAGGACAGAGTGCTTATGCGACAACAGAGAAGCAACATAAAGCAACGGAAAACAGAAAATGAGAGGGCAGGGTTTTTTTCCTTTTCTAAAAGTACATGCACTCGAACAAACGAATGAGAGACACGGCAACCGATGGAATTCATCTAAGGAAGACTATCAGACGTTGACACACTCGGCACGTTCTCACTGTGGCTGCGGCAGTTCTGCTGAAATTTCTCAATCTTGTTCAGCAGCCGCTGTGTCTCGCTGCGCTGCTCCGCCAGCTGATCGACCGACTGCTTCAGCAGGTGCGCCGACTGCCCCAGCGAGTCCTGGAGGTGCGCCATGACCATCTCCGCCTCCGCCAGCCGCGCGGACAGGTCTGCGTTCTGCGCCGTGAGTCGATCGACGGTATCGCGCAGATTCGATGCCTCCGCCTCCGCCTTCTCCGCACTTCCTGGACGCTGACCCGGCCCAGCAGCAGCACCAGGAGGAGCCTTCGTCAAGGCCTGGTTCTTCTGCTGCTCCGCCTCTAGAGCCTTCTTCAGCGTCTCCATCGCCTCCCCCATCTTTTCCTCCCGCACCCGCGCCTCCTCCAGCGCGGCCGCGGCCTCATCGTACATGTCACACGCGTGCTTCAAGCTCTCCTGGGCACGAGATAGGTCCAGCTGCAGCTCCCCCTTCGCCCGCTTGAGACCCGAGATCATCGGCTTCACCTGCTCATGCAGGTAGTTGTCCAGCGCCTCATGATCCTCGCGGAGCTGCTGCGTGCTTGCCTCGTCGTCTTGTGGGTCCGTGGACGACGCCGGGGCGTCACGGGAGCTCCCCTGCGCTGACTTCCCCTTCCCTGCCGAGCCGCGCGCTTTCGTTGCGCCGTCTCCGTTCTCACTCTGAGCGGTTGCGTCTGACGCGGCCTTCTCCATCGCTGCCACGCGCTCCAGCAGGCGATCCTTGTCCAGCTGCAGCTCTCCCCTCGCCCTCTTCAGACGTGAGATGAGCGGCTTCAGCTGGTCGTGCAGGTAGCTGTTCAGCGCGTCGTGATCCTCGCGCAGCTGCCGCAGCTCCTCCTCCTTACCGTGCTTCTTGTTAGACACCTCGTCCTTTTCTAGCGAGGTGGACGCGGGTGTTGTCGTGTCCGTCGTCGCCGTCGCCGAAGGCGTCTTCGCGAGCGCAGTCGGCGACGCTGCTGCCGCCGCGGCCAGCCTCTGCTTCTGCGCCTTCACCTCCTGCTGCAGCTGTGCCGCCTGTTGCGTCAGGCGGGCGTTCTGGTCGGCGAGCCCGGCTGCGGCTGCGTCTGCCTTCTTCTTCTGCGCCTCTAGCGCCGCTATCGTGTCATTCGCCTCCTTCAACGCCTGCTGCAGCAGCGGAGCGTTCCTCTGTGCGTTGTTGCTGCTGCTGTCGACGTCGTCATCTTGCGCCCCAACACCACCACTGGCGGCAGCGGCTGTCATCTCCTGTGCGAGAGGAACAGCGAGGAGCTCGGTTGGGCGGCCCGACTCCGACTCTGGCTTCTTGCGCGCCGTGCCGTCCAGGGCTGGCGGTGGTGGTGGGACCGCACTGTCGTACAGCCGCAGCCCCTGGGAGTCGGGGCTGTCGCGCGTACGGCGTGTGTTGGGTGTGTGCTGCTCCTGCGCGTTCGTCAGGTGCTTCAGCTCGTTCTCCTTGTTCCGCAGGTCGACCTGCGCCGAGGCGAGCTCGTTTTCTTTCTCCTCCATCGCACTCTGCAGCTGCTCAATCGTCTGCAGCTGATCCTCCAGCTCGTCCTGCAGCTTCGCGTTAGCGTCCCTCAGGCGTTGCTGCTCGGCTGCCGTGTTCTCCTGGCCACCCACGCCGTCGTTGCCGGCACGTAGCGCACTGTACGGCTGCTGCGGCTCCGGCGACGGCTCCTCCACGCGTGGCTGCGCGCGCTGCTCCTCCTGCGCCTCTTCCAACGCCTTCTCCATGCTCGTCAGCTGCTCCTGCAAGTCAATAATGGTCGCCTCTGCGGTGTCCGGGCTCGTCTTGGTCGTCGTGAAGGCATCCGCGTGCATCTTCATCAAACCGGGGAAGCGGTACTCCCGCATGCGCCGCTCCAACTCCGCGGCGGGCACCGTGACGGGGTGCACAACGTCCGCTTCCACGGTTAAGCCGTCATCGTGCATCTCCACCCGCTCCAGCTGCGTCGGCGCGACGCCCAGGCCGGCACACAGGTCCGCGGTCAGCGTGCTGTGCAGCTCGTAGGGCTTCTCGTTGATCAAGTACTCCCAGTTGTCACCGTCGAAGTGGCGGACGAGGGAGGTGCGGGTGATGGTGCCTGTCTTCCACTGCGCCTCGAGCGGCGTCGAGAGGATGGCGGAGAACTGACGGGTGGCACCGGTGGCACTGGGGCGGCCCAGCCCAGTGCTGTCACTCAGCACGTCCTCCGACGTCGCTGGCAGCTGGGCGAGGTCGTCCTGCCGCACAAACTGACGTGCCGGGTCGGTCGGCGGGCCATCGAGGTCGACGCCGGCGCCCGACGACTTCTTCTGCAGGTTGCCGCCGAGAGGCGTGTCCGTCACGGGTGGCGATTGCTGCCCTGGTGCGTTGCGAAGGGCTTCGTCGAGCCGTTGATGCGCTTCGTCCAGCTGCTGATGCGCTTCGTCCAGCTGCTGGCGCAGGTCGTCGATCTCGGCCGTCAGCGCCTCCGCATCCGCGGCAGAGCTGCTCATCGACAGGGCGGTGTGGCCCGGCGCCGATCCGGCCGCCAGCGGCGATGTGCGGGCAGCGTGGATTTCCTCGTGTGGGACACCCGCCATCTCCTCCAACTCCTTCACGCGGTCACGCAGCTGCGCGTTCTCCTGTGCCAGCAGCTGCTGTGTTTCGATCTCCAGCTGCACCTCCACGCGGTACTTCTCGTAGTTCAACTTCGCGTCGCGCTGCGCGTTCTGCAGTTCCTGCTGAAGGTTCTCCACGTAGCCCTGCATGCGCGCCGCAGCCGCCGTCTGTGCCGGCGAGGCCACACCGCGCCCGTTCGTGCTGTTGCTCACATCAACCGCGTTGTTGTTGTTGTTCGTCGAGACAGTTAACGCGGAGGTGTCTGCTGCGTCTGCGCCGCGCGAGCTCGCCGGACTCACCCCTCTCCCGCCGCCCGGCTTCCGCGGGCTCTCCGGGGCGCCTCCCGCTGCCCCCGCAATGGCCTTCGACGCCGACCCCGCGTGGCGAAGCACACCCGCCGCGATGGGGACGTCGTTGAAGACGATCGGGATTGTCTCCGCATTCCAGCACTGCAGGACGCCGTTCGACGACGCCGTCCACACCTTGTAGGCAGTGGTGGGCTGCACCTTCTGCATGGCCAAAATCATGCCCTGACCGATGCCCCAGTACGGCACCCGCTCCGCGAGGTCCTGCAGCAGCGAGCGAGTCGTGATGTCCCACAGCAAGATGTGCCCGTGCTTATCGGCGGACCACACACGTGACTCCACCACCATCAAGTTCGCCACGGGTGCGGTGTGGCCGCTGCGCAGGACCGCCAGGCACTCCAGCGTCTGCATGTCCCACACCCGCACCGTCATGTCCTCCCCGCCGGACCACAGCTGATTCATGTGCGAGATCACGGCTAAGGACAGCACGGCACGGTCGTGGCCGGAGAAGACGTGGATGTTGGCGGCGTCGGCGTCAGCGCCGGCCGCGGGCACATACGGGTCCCACGCACGAATGGTGCCGTCGTCGCTGCCGGAGAACAACACGGCTCCGGTTGGGCCGTCGTAGACGCCGAAGCTGCGAACGCCGCCGCGATGGCCGTGCAGCGTGCGCAGCAGCTGCGGTGCGCCGCCCTCGAAGCCCCACTGACAGATCTTCCAATCCGCGCCACCCGTGAAAACGGTATCGTCCACTTGGGTCATGCAGTGCAGACCGCCACCGTGCGTCATCGTCTCCTTCATCAGCTCCATGGTGCGGGCGTCGTACACGTGCAGGTAGCCGTCCTGAAAGCCAGCCCAGACCTGCTCCACCTTCGGCACGTGCAGCAGCGAAATGCAGCATGTGTCCTCGCGGCCGGGTAACGTGCGCAACGAGGTCCCTTTCGGCAGCGCCCGCACACACAAACATCCGTTGAACTCCGCACTCCACATAACACGCTCATTCACCGGGACAAAGCAGCGGACGGTCGCGGTGACGGAGTAGGTGGGATTGACGTCCGCCACGTACACCATCTCCTCCCCTGCGCTACCGGCGGCCCCGAAGGTGGATCCGCGACGCGGGGAGTTGCCCGGGGGGACGACGGCAAGGGCGAGACCGGTGCTGTTGCGTGAGGGCGTGATGGAGTTGCGGCGGCGCGCGACGGAGTTGGAGGGGTTTCGCTTGTAGAGCTGCTGATGGGTGGGCGACTCGGCCCGGGGAGTGGAGCGGAACTGCATTGCTTCCACACACGCACAGACACGCACACGAAAACTCCTTCAACACGAGAGATTCGCGGATGCAGAAGAAGAAGGAAGAAAAAAGAAAGGGAATGGGAAAGGAAGGAAATGTCGTCTCGCGGTGCGTCACGCGCGCTCTTCAAAATATCTATACTGTATGTACGGGTGGCTTCTTCCTTTCAAAGAAAAGGGAGGAGGGGGGGGGGGAAAGGATCTACAGGTGAATAATTCGTCGCTTTCACTCCGTCGCGAATCGCAAATAAACACACGAGAAGCGACGAACAAGTGAAAACAGGAATATAATATAT
Source organism: Leptomonas pyrrhocoris (assembly GCF_001293395.1). Taxonomy (NCBI): domain Eukaryota; phylum Euglenozoa; class Kinetoplastea; order Trypanosomatida; family Trypanosomatidae; genus Leptomonas; species Leptomonas pyrrhocoris. Next base: position 478,267 of record NW_015438370.1, read on the forward strand.
GCAAAAAAGAAAGAAGGGGGAGGTGGTTGGCAGTAGAAAACACAGAGAGAGAGAGAGCAGGGGTTACTGGTGCGTCTTCGCAGGTCCAACACGCACACACCTTCTCCGCAGCAATGAAAGCAGAAAAACAAAGGTATATATAAGGTAAATATATATATGTATGGTAGGGTGGGCTGCAACGAGGTCTTTCGTGTCGGCAACTTCGCGGTGATGCTGTGGAAGAGAGAGCGGGAGAAAATAGAAACCCAAAAACACAATACGAGGTTGGGAGGGGTAAATAATAATAAATAAGAATAAAGAGAGAGTGAAAAGAAAGGAGAAGGGTTCAATTTCGACAATGGGAAAGCGTTGTCCTGGGCAGCGGTGCACAAACCGATCGTTTGACAAACGAGAACTAACAACAGCCCCCTTTTTAAATAATAAGGGTAGATTGTAATGAAGGGAGTCACCGTTGTGCCGTGTCAGCAACAAAGATATAATTTGCTCGCCTCGCAGTGGTACTGAAGTGGCCGAAGGAAACAACAGCCGTGGTGCTTTTCCCTTTTTGATATAGTTTTGCTTTTGTTCTGTCCTGCACTGTATTATCTGGATCCGAATGAACAGGTGCATTCACGTGCATGTACTATGAACTAAGAAGAAAAAAAATGTTTGCAGAGGCGTCTGCTGCAGTACATACATCAATTCACACACAGACACATGAACACACAAGCACACACACACACATATGTAGAGGCTGGTGTGCGCGTACGGCACAGCCGCATCTGCTGCGGGACTCCGTCAAGGAAGACCAAAACAAACATACAAAAGAGGTCGCGCACGTCCGCCTCATATGTGTGCGCCTTTTCCTCGCCGCTGATGTTTATCCCTCATTTTCCATCCTTGGCGAGGGAAGAGGATCGTAAACAGAGAAAGGGAAAGAAAAGTAAAGAGCATAGTTTGAGTTGAAGTGCCGTAAAACATATAAAAAAAAAACGATCAAAAAAAAAATAAGATCGCGAGAAGAGAAGGAAAGGATTGGCTATAGCGGCGGAGCATCGTCCCACACACACCGGTGTATCCGCCAGAGAACGCACGCGGCTAAGCGAAGGGGGGGGGGGGAAATCAGAAAATCAGAAAAACAAACAAGCAATGAAAGAGAGACGGCGAACGCACACCCGGTTCATGGACAGCGGTCCGTAAAACGATCTCGCGTCAACGCACAAGAGACGGGAAGACGAGAAGGGAAGAGTGAAAAAAGATAAAGAAAATGGAAACACCGCACCCGGAAAGGTTGAAAATAAAAAGGGGGGCCAACGAAAACAGTAAAAGGACAAAAGCAACGCGTTCAAGAGAGAAGAAAAAAAAAACGTTCGACCTCTGCAATTATCTTCCGTTTCCCCATTAAAAGAAGCTGTCCGGGCCGATTCCCAAACCTCTGGCTGCGTGAGGTGCGAGATGCATTCTCCACCTTTTTTTTTTCGAGATAAAAAAATAAGGAGAAAAAAAAGCCCGCAGCTCTTCCCCTTTACACCACCTTTCCTTTTCCTGTTTCTTTTCTTCTTTCGTTGGCCTCCCTCCCTTCACGTTTCCTCTCTCCGTTGTCAACGAGACCGTCAACATCTCTCCTGTCATTTCTTTTCTCTTCGTGTTTTAGCAGTTACGTGTGTCAGCCGCACATGTGAGTGCGTAACGCCGCAGCGCCAAATGTGTCCGACAGAGAAGCTGCACCACGCCCCTCTTATTTGTTTTCACCACACACACACACACGGGCAGCATCAACAACTGAAAGAAGAAGAACAAAACAGACAATCCAAAACAACAACAACAACCCACAAAACGAACGCGGTAGATCAGATGAGAGACTCCAGTGGCCCCACTCCAAACCTGTACGGAGCGGCATCAGCAACGACCTGAAAAAAAAGCGGCTGCCCTCACAGAATCAATAAGTCATGAGGAAAATAGTAAAGTAGAAGAAAGAAGGAAAGAAGCGGGAGAGACAACACCGCCAGAGGAGTCAAACAATCCCATGAAAAAACGAATTATCAGATCGAAAAAGGAGATGAAGAAAGAAGACGACAGAGGAACAAGCTTTGAAAACACGTCTCGAAGCTACACGTTCTCTGTGTCACGCTTGCAGGAGAGAGAGAGAGAGAGAGAGAGAAACACTGACGAAAGAAGAAGCAAAAGAGATGTAAAAACAAAGAGAAGGAACGTGATAAAAGCCAGAAATAATAAAAATAGAAACTCACACGTTCCTTCTCTCGCTCCGATTTACTATTCTTTTTCAAATCTCAGAACGACATTCGATATAACGGGGATGCATGTATATGTGCACATACATGTACACGGAGGCTTCATTGTATTTCTGTCGGCTTGCACGGCGTTTCCTTTTTATTGTTTTCAAAAGATATCACGTATGCAATTAAAAGCGTTCATGCCTCACAGCAAGCGATCCCGCTGCGCAACACAGACACACACACACACACAGAGGCATTCTTATCCCACGCTGGTTAGCCCATTGTTCCTACGTACATATATATATATACACACACACACGCAAATAGAATACCATAATAAAAATACATAGCCGGCACGTGACCCTTAAAAAAAAAAAAACGGAGCAAACGAGAAACAAAACAAGAATCACCGTCCTTCATTTTGTGTTTCCACCACTTTTTTGTTGTTGTTGCCCAATTCTTCTTTTTTCTTTTTTTAGGCCACTGCGTTTTGGCTGAGGTAGTCGGTGATGTCGTGCGTGATCTCGCTCTCGGTGCGGTTGGCGTTGATGCGGACCATCACCGGTGCGTAGAAGTCCACGAGCCCGTCCAGCATCTCGTGGTACCGCTTCAGGCGAGGGACGAGCACCTCGCGGGAGTCGTCCTCGCGCTGCTGCAACCGCTCCATCAGCGCAGCGTCATCCGCGGGCGGCGGGTTGTACTTGAGGTGGTAGATGTTCCCCGTGGCCGGGTCCGTGCGGCGGCCCTCGACGCGCTCAATCAAGATGTCCTCTGGTGTCTCCAGCGCGATGAAGAGGCGGGGGCTGAAGCCGGCCGCATCGAGCTCCTCCGCCTGTGCGCGGGTGCGGGGGAAGCCGTCCAGCAGCCACCCATTCAGCACGGCGTCGTCCTGCGAGAGGCGGTTGCGTACCATGCCGATGATGAGGCTGTCCGGCACCAGGTCGCCCTTCGCCATGTAATCCCCAGCGATTTTGCCCAGGTGCGTGCCTTTGCCCACCTCCTCCCGGAGAAGGTCGCCCGAGGAGACGTGGACCGGCTTCTTGCCTGTCTTCTTCTTGTAGTAGGCGCAGATGTGGTGGGCCTGCGTGCCCTTGCCGCTCGCCGGCGGTCCCGCGAGGACGAGCTGCGGCGGGAAGGGCTGCCCGGTCATTTCATGAATGTGCTGGACGGGGTTCTCCGGCTTCTCTTTGAGGATCGAGCGCAGCAACATCTCCATCAGCTGCGCGAGGTGGTTCTCCCGGATGTACTTGAGCGAATCCTCCGACAGAGCCTCGTGGGAGGTCATGAAGGGCGCCTTCGCCTGCTCGCCTTTGTTGCCGACCGCAGCGGACATTTTTTTCTCTCTTAGTTTTCGAATGCACAGCTGAAAGACAAGCTAAAACAAAATCAAAAAAAGGAGTTTTTCTTTCCTTTGAAGTTGTTAGTGCAGGTGTAAATAGCAGGGAAGAGGGAGGGGTGGGTGGGGAGCACCAACAACAGAAGAAAAACACACGAAAATGTGAGGGGGAAAAATTGTCGGTCAGCCCGAAGGGGAGTTGATTTGGAGTTAATGCGAGTAAAGTGAGGGGAGTAGGAAGCGCAAGAGGAAGCAGGAAAGTCCCACCGCTGAAAGACGGTGAAAGAGGGAAAGAGCGGGGAGTAAATAATAATAATAATAATAATAATAATAAGAGTGAAGAGAGAGAGAGAGGGAAACGGAGAAAGTAGAAAAGAGCACGTTGGCAAAAACAAACAACGAATAACGGAGCATCATGTAAAAAAAGGCCAGCGGTGCTGTTCTGCAGGTGAGATCAGATTTTTTCTCATACATACGCGCACCCTCACGGTGTGCGTGGCTGCGCGAACGCCGGCATCGAGCACGACAAGCATCTTGTTGTTTCTTGGCCGCCGTGGAACACATGCGAAACGGAAAGAGAGCGAGAAAGAAAGAGAGCGAAAAGCGTCCGACAAAGCAGGCTTTAATGTCGCAGCCGGTGAATGCGGGTGATTCCTTCTCACCTTTTTTTTTCCGTATTCGATCTACGAAACACACAGAATTGAAAACAAATTACGCCGGCAACCAAAGAAAGTGAGGAGGAGAAAGTAACGCAAACAACAACAACCCCTCCCCCTCTCCTTGTGTTTAAACTATTGTACGGAACCAGCTTTGAAACTCGTGCGTTGTTAGACACCGGTAGAACGTGTGTCGCGAGGAACAACACCAGGAACAAAGAAAACAAAAGAATGGCTTTTTTGCCCCCTCTACTTTACTGCATAGGCGATTGAGAGGGGAACAATAAAAATAATGAGGAGGGGTGGGTGGGTGGGAAACACCGAATAGGTGTGAGCTTCAGCCCGCACCTGAAGTCGTCCGATGTATTTTACATGTCGTCCAGCCAGGAGGGAGCGGCGTTGGACGCGCCAGCATCATAACTTGCCGAACCTGCGCGCGCCTCCATGCCGAGCCCGTCTAACACATCAGCCGCCGATTGTGGCTGAGTCGGCGTCTCCACCTGCACCCGCGACGTAGTCGGGAGAAACGGCGGCGAGTGCGATTCGCACGTGAACGCGTCTTCCGCATTACGTTGGCTACACGAAAACGAAGCCCCGTCGCGAACTTCTGCGTCTGCTCCGTCCAGTTCGTCGTCGTATTCACTGTTAACGCTCTTGTAGAGCTCAGAAGGCGGCAGCAGCGCGACGTGGGTCATGTCGGCAGGGGGAACGGTGGCAGAGCCGCTGATGTGCCTCAGCGCTGCCTCAGCATCCCCTCGCGCGTAGCTGGGGGAGAGGGAGCTGCTCGTGATGGTGAGCGTAGGAGCTTCTCTTTCCCCATCCAACACCTCCGTGACAGGAAGGTGCGTCGCGCCGTGTCCACGGACTGATGAGATGTCTCTTGGAAGACTCCTGCGGACATCATCACGGATGTTGATGTTATTAACGGCGTCGAGCTCGTTGTCTTGGATTTTGTTATCCGCCTCAGCGGCGGTTGCTGCGGCGGGCGCGTTTGTAGGTGCGACGCCTTCGTCGAATGCCTCCTCTTCCCTTCCATCCACTTCCGCCAGTTCATCAGCGAGTTCATCGAACAGGTCAGCCGGGATGCGCACAACAGCTGCCTCCACCGGTGCCGCTGCTGAAGACTCCTCATTCGGGCGCGCCTCATCGTCTGCTGCTTTACTCGAACGATGGCTGCGGTGCGCGCCAAAACTTCTCTGCCGCTGCGAAGGACGGTGCGGCGCAGCGCAATGCCGTCGTCGCCGCTGCTCACGGCGGACGATGGCTTCAGCAATTCGCGTATGCAGCGCACGCTGCAGCCCCGACGGCATCGACGTGTCCGCCACACCCACGTACTCAATCTGCATGCCAGGGACCTCTTCCCAATAGCACGAGGAGTCGCCAGCAGCAGCAGCAGCAGCAAATTCTTCGTTGCCGAGTGTACTTGCTGGTGTTGCGCCGTCGCTCGTCGGTGGAGCCGCTGACCTGGCCGACAGGGTGCCCGTAGAAGGTCGCAGACCTTCACAGCAGTGCACGAGGCACTTGCCCGCCTGATACGTAAAGGGGTTTCCGCACAGCTCGAGGCGGCGCAGCGCAGGGAAGCCGTCGTCGCTTGTGGTTGCCAGCCAGCGCGTCAGCTGAGAAATGGCTCCGTTGCCCAGGTTGTTGCGACTGAGGTCGAGGGTGTGCAGCGTGTGGCGGCACAGGAGCCACACGGGGAGCAGCGCCCGCAGGCCACGCGGACCTACTTGGTTGGAGCTGAGGGAGAAGATGTGCAGCGGCTCGTCAGAGCTCCTCGTCGCGAAGTAGCTATGTAAGGCCGAGTTTGGTGTGACCCTCGAGGTGCGACAGCCCTCTTCATAGACGGACAGGAGAGACGTCATTGAAGTTGCAACGCAAAACACGCCGGGCAGCAGCACCAAAGCAAGAAAACGAAGGCGTCTCGAAGAACTCTTCTGCTGTGAAGGTCTTCTGTGTTTGGTGCGTTGACAGAAGACACGCACGAAAGGTTTGGCGCAAGAGGCGAAAGAATACAACAGGAGGGACGGAGAGAAGTACATATATATATATGAAACACGGCACGACGCCACACCTCTCATCGTCATCCTGTGCGGCTCACGATGTGCGCTGCTCCGTCGTCGGAGGAAGGGCGATGAGGCAGTCGGCTTCCCCTGGACAGCACCGGTTTTACCTGTTTTGCGATGCCTTTGTAAAAACAAAAAGAAACAAACATGATGCAATTCATTTCTGGTACTTGTCGCGGCTTCCATTCACCATCGCGTGTTAGAGAAGAACCGAGTTGATCTACATTTCGGTTGGTCCAGCTTTTTATAAGTATCTTCCTTGATTCTTTCACCCTTTTTAAATCAGAACGAAGCGTATCGCAGCTTCTTGACCTTTGTTCCCCGCTCCGCAAGAGGCCGCGCCACAGTGCACACTGGAACGTCTCTGCCGAGCCCCAACTATTCCTTATTATTGTTATGTTGCTATCATACTTCGGCAGATTCGGTGTTTGCTGGCCTTCGCTGTTTCACCACTTACTTCCTTCTTTGCTCGCGTTGTGCGATGAGTGGACCATCAACGCGTCGTGTTGCGCGAGAGCGGTGACACCCCTTTTTCTTTTTTCAAAGAGAAGTGAGGAAGCACGACGGGAACGGCGCAGAAGAAGGAAAAGAAAATAAGTTGACGGAAAGAATGATCACCATAATAATAGTCTTCTTTTTTGTTTGTTTGTTTGGCTCCCTCACCCGGCACTCACACATCCCGCACGCAGCGACACACACGCACACACGCACGCACACACACACACACACAGGGAGAGAGAGAGAGAGCCAGAGAGCTAGAGATAGGTAGGGAGAGGGAGAGGGAGACAAAAACGAGGCGTATATGTTTATACTGGCAGTGAAAAATAAATAGATAAAATACACGAATGCAAACAAGAAGCAAATCCTTCAAAAAACAAAGAAAGATACATCCAAAAATGAATTGAAGAGCAGACAAGGAAGAAAGACGAAAGCCTGCACACGAGGAGGGAAAACAACAAAGAAGGAAGGAAGGAAGGAAGGAAGAAGTCATCGAGGGGTACGACGGGCGCATCTTGAAAATGAGAATGTACCCGCAGCACCGAGGAGGACGATCCCGACTCGGTGAAGAAAACAAACACCGACAAGAGCGACGAGGTCAATTACTCTGACATGAGTCCCCCCCAAAAAAATCCAACACAGACAAGCGCGTTGACTGCCTCACTCTCCCGATCCCGACACAAACACGTTACGCCAGGAACCAATCACAGACCGCAGGTAACCGCAACGGCGGTGGCGGCGGTGGGGGGTAACCTAGCTAACACACAACGCTCAACACGCACTGTACAACCCCCCCCCTCCGCCAAAAGACAAACGAAAGAGATACCAAAAGAGCCGTAATGCCCGCAACGATGACGAAGAGACAAAACACACACACACACACACACAACCCTTCTCCACCACTTTGCTTTTGCTTCGGCTCCACAACGACAACTCCACTGTTACTCACTGTACGGAACAAGGAAGCGAAAAGACCACCCGCTGCCACACACTCACGCAAAACCGGGAGTTCGCCAAAGCGCCCCTTCTCCCTTGCTCTTTCCATCGATCCATTCTCCCTCTTTTGGGAAGGCGTCTAGTTCGCCGCAGAGCCGGTGGCCGCCGCCGCCGTCGCCAGCGCCTCCGCACGTGCCACCTTCAGTTTGTCGCGCAACCAGTTCATCGTCGCCTTCTCCACGCCCAGCTCCCGCAGCGCCACGTACATGTACGTCGCGAGACTCGGACGCGCCGAAAGAAGATGGGCGTTGGCAAACGAGCTCGGCCCTTGAGCAGCGCTGGTGTATATGCTGTCCTTGCCGAGATCCTCCGACAGGCCGTACACGCCACCGCCACCACTACCGGAGGCGCCGCTGTTGTCACCCTCGCTCGCGCCCTCGGCCTGCGCACGTTCCTGCGGCTCCAGCATCAGCGCGTCGCAGCACAGAATTGTGTTGCGGTCCCAACCACACCGCTCCAGTTCCTCAATCACCTCAATCACGTTCTCAGATGAGTCGCGCTTCACCGTCAGCTTCGTCGGCACCTTTGGGTTGATCAGTTTGTCGCCCAGCGCCAGCGCCACGGTGAACAGCCCGATCCCGAGGTCCAGCGGACCAGTTTTAGTGCCGACGATCACCGCGAAGTAGCAGAACCACTTCTCCGTGCCGCCAAGGTCTGCGTGGAACTGCACCTGATAGGCGTGATACATCTCCAGCACCTTGTACAGCAGCTGATGCGCCCGATCTCGCCAACGGTTGTCAATGAAGTAGTAGCCCAGCGCGTGCAGCACACGGCAGTTCACTGGCTCCATCGTGCCCTGAGACGCCATGCAACCTTCAAAGAAGGCGTCCGCCGCCTTGGCCACGATCTCCATCTCCGGCACCCGACCCTCGTACTGCGCGGAGATGGCCTGCAGAACGTTGTTGTCCGGGTAGGAGCCGTACGACTTGAGCACCTCCAAGATGTAGTCGCCCTCCTCGGAGCTGTCGGCGATGTACGGGTCACGCGGCGCGGCGCGTTGAGCGCGGCGCCCTTTTCCCGCGTCGTGGTCCCCGCCTCCCCCGCGGCGCCCCGCTGAACCGGAAAGGGGCTGGAGGGACTCGTCGTTGATCGTGCTCTTCCCTTCCTCCTCCAGCAGTTCATCTCCGGTGTCGTCGAGACCAAAAGCGAAGGCGTTGACCGTCTCGAACTTCTTCGAGCTCCCGCCCTCGCGTTCTTCGCCGCCCACCGCGTCCTCCGCACCCGCCTCAGCCGCAGCCGCCCTCCTTCCGTCGTCCGCCACGTGCTTCGGGCAGTACGCGAGCGACTCCGTAAACGGCAACACCAAGTACTTGCGCGGCGTGATGCCACGGCAGTAGTGGCGCAGCAACGCAGACATAATGTAGGTGTCGCCCTGCAGCGTTGTCCCCTCCACCTCGGCCCGGTGCAGCACCTTCAGCGCAGCCAGCAGCGACACATTCGGGTCCTTCTCGATCATGACTTGAATGCGCTGCGCAAAGTAGGAACGCTCATCGCGACGGCGCGAGGCCGCGTGTGCGGCGGCGGCGGCAGAAACGGAAGCGGGGACGGGGGCCACGTTTGCGGCGCTGCTGCTCGCGGAATTGCTGTTCGCTGCGGCTGCGGGTCCCGCCGACGTCGGAGCAGGCGAGCGCGGCGGTGGTGAAGGCGAGGGCGTCTGCGACTGGCTGTTCGTTGCCGTCACCGGCATCGCTGCTGCTGCGGCGGCGGTGGCGCCATCCGTCGAGGTGGCCATGTTCTTCAGCACCGTCGTGAAGTGCAGCTTTGCGTATTCCATCCGCGACTGCTTGCACAGAATCCGCAGCGTCGACGCCTCGGGGGCAATGCCGTAGTCGAGCATGACGTCGTACGCGTCCAGCACCGCGTTCGAGTCCGTTAAGTTGTTGAAGAGCATCGCGAAAGGCCGCGCGGAGAGCGGGATGATACCGACCGCCGTCACCTTCTTGAAGACATCGGCCACCGCCGGGCCCTTCATGAAGCGAACGTAAATGCGCTCCATCAACTCCGCGGCGGCGATCGACAGCGGGATGGAGCGCTGCCGCATGTACGACACCAGCGTCACCAGCGTTTCCACCTCCTGCGGCGGGTGCTTGAGCAGTGCGGCACACACGACGTACTGCGCGGACACCTCCGTCGGGTCCATCACCGTCACGTCCAGCAGATGAATCGCATCCGAGGTCTCCTGCAGCAGGGAGCGCAGGTAGTCGGAGCAGCGCTCAAACAGCCGCTCGAAGTCGTTCACGATTTCCTCGTGGTGCTCCTGCTCGTCGGGCATCAGCCGCATCGCCGCCAGCAGCGCCTGTCCCCACGACTCCTCAATGCGGTGCTCGAGTTCGAAGAGCTGGTACGCGTTGACGGACACGTTCGACGGCCGCGGCAGAGCGTAGTTCCCCTCCACGCCCACCATGCGTCCCTGCGGCGTTGTCAGCCGCCAGTGCAAAAAGTCTGCGTCGAGCACGTTGAGCGAGCTGCCGAGGACGTCGAGGATCCGCATTTCGTCACGGAAGTCAAGCGCGCGGGCGGCGACCTCCTCGACAGCTGAGGCGGCCATCAGCATATCGAACTGCTGCAGCACCATCGTAAACTCCCCCTTGCGGAACGGCCCGCTGATGTCGCCGGTTAGTTGCTGGACATTTGCAGCCAGTGCGACAATGCCTGGGTCGGTCGGCTCCTCTTCTTCTTGGTACTTGTACGACATGACGTGGCGTTCGTTGTTGCGTGTGTGGCCGCCTCTTGTAAGATGGACTGAGGCCAACGGGAACAACACCACCGAAGATAAAAAGAAAACTCCAACTCACCTGTCTGCTTCTCCTCTCTCTCTCTCTCACTCAACGTTTTTCTTTTACCGTGAGAAAAAGGGTGGTTTTAGGCAAGAAGAGCGTAGCAGACACACACACACACACACAAGTGGTGATGACAACCACCACAATAATTGTGCTGATGATGACGGGACGACAAGACACGGTGATTCCAGCTGTCGCGTCGTCGCCTTGTTTTTTCCCTAAAACTTTTCCCCTTTTCCGAAGGTGACCGCGGTCACTGTCTTGCGTAGGATCAATCGAGGAGCCACAAGGGAAGGAGAAGAACACGAGGGTTTACGCCGCGCGATGCCGACTCGTCAGGAGAGGTCCAAACTATAGCTGCTTTTCTCCTTACTCTTCCGTCTCATCCGACCTCCTCTTGTAGCTGTCAACGCGGTGCTTGTATGCTTATATAACTTTTATCTATTTTACGAGGTGCGATAGAGAGGGAGAGAGGCACCAGTCGAAGCTCTGACGAGCACACACACGCACGCACACACACACTCCTCCTCCTACACGGAATAATAATGATTTGAAGAAAAACAAAAAAACAACACACGCAATCACAGGGATATAGATGACAATCCCTGGCCGAGAAAACGCCTGATGTACGCGTGTATGTGTGCCGGTGTGGCTGCTGTGCCTCCCCACTACCGGAATGCTACCGTAACTTGATTGGTCGGAGGGCACTCCCCAGAAAACAAAAAATATGTGTTCTGCCCGAAGCGCGAAGCCAAATGAAACGTGCGCGTGCCTCTTGTCGTTGCTGATGAGTTCGTTTGTTTGTAAGTGAAATATGTAAAAGTTTAAATTCCCTTTAATCAGCGTTGTCATGATGGTTGATGATGATGATGTAAGAGCGGATGCGAAGAAACCCAGTTCAAGTTGTGTCGCCGCGTGTGAGAGAAACGAAGTAACCGAGGGCGAGAGAGAAAGAGAGAGTGGAAGGAAAGCCGGGTGCAATGAAAACGTGCCCAACGCGCCGTTTCAGAGGCGCAACAGCATGTGTGCACAGCTGCACTGCTCTTTTAAAAATCCATCCGCTGATCTGCTAATCATTGCCAGTTGGAAAGCAAAACCAGAAATTAACTTGAGCTCAAGGTGCGGCAAAAGGTGGTGGAACCACTTCGCAGAGCGCTCGCCACTGCATGGTCGTTGCTTCAGTGAGGATGTATGATCCACTTGACAACGTCCACGATGCCGGTGCTGCTCCTCCGTCTGTTTGATAAAATATACATGTGTATTACGGCGGGGGAGAAGAGCAGCAACCGGACGCGCAAACGGGATATGAAGTACAGCACGGCAGCAACCCTCACAGAAAGAAAGGAAAAAAAAAACAGACCGTTTTGCAGCCACTTAAACGACAGCCGGGGCATCAACGGTGCGCTCCGACGGCGACGGCGTCGTACTGCCATTTAGACTTAGGTTTAAACAAGAAGGCAGCAATATCTACATCACTGATCGCAACACCACCGTGTTGACCTTCGGACTTATGATGTTCTTTGAAGTGCTGTTGGGCTTCTGGTGGTGATGGCTGGAGTACAAGACTTGAAGTGTAGCACGGTTGCTCATACACATCCACAGAGCGGAGAAGCGTCGGCTGCCCTTTGAAGAAAGAAATAAAACAAAATGCACACACACCATTCGAGGTGCGTCCACGCCGGCTAGTCGGAGTCATCGTCGCCTTTGCCGCTGTACGGATTCAGCGACTCCAACAACTCGGCAAACGAACTCGCATCGCCTCCGCGCTCGCTATCGTCGTCAGCGGCGTCCTCGGCTCCGTCAACCCTCCCCTGCAGATTCCACGCCGTGTACCGCGGGGAGCCAAAGAGGGCACCCATCGTCACACCCGTCGTCGTCGATGCAGTAGAAGCAGCGGCAGCGGCGGCGGTGGTCCCTGACGAGCGCCCGAGCAGCTCGCCGTCCAGCGGGGCGCGCGTGCGGTACCGCATGTACCGCAGGCACACGCTGTTCACACACAGCAGCTCCCGCGCCGCGGTCGGCGTGGGTGGTGAGGCTGACGGTGGGGCGGTGATCTCGCCGATAAACATCGCACCGAGGCAGCCGCCGCAGTGGTGGCAGTGGACCAGGAAACGCATGCCACCGCCTGCCGCCTGCAGCAGCGCATCGGCCTCACTCATCGACGTCAGCGCTCCGCCGCCGCTGCGAAGGGGCGTGTGGTACGAGGCGGACGAGAAAGACGGGCGCTGCGCACGTGTGGTGTCCCCGCCGGCCGCCCGCACGCGCAGGTCGACGGCATTGAGATGCAGGCGACTGAAGACGGCGATGCCCCGCAGAGCGGGAGCGGCGGGTACGACTTGAAAGTGCGGGCTGCAGATGGGCGTGGCGCACCGCACACAGGCGTAGAACCCGCCGCGGCGCTTCTCGCTGTCGCGGTGCTGCAGCGGCAGCGGCAACGGCTCTGGCGTGTCGCTGGCGTTGTCCTCTCTTCGTTCGTGGTAGAGTGGCTTCGTATTTGGCAAGGGCGGCGGCGGCAGCAGCTCGCCCGGCTGCGGGTAGGCCTGTGTCCAGAGGTAGCTGGTGTGCGGCGCCTCTAACGAGGTGCCGTCTAGCAAGGACCACACCAGCGGTGGCAGCTCGCTTTCGTCGCACCATTCACTTTTATCGGTGTAGAAGCGCGTCTCCATATCATGCGGCGCCGGCGGAAACCCCGGCGCGCTGAAGTGCACCTTCACCTCCGCAGCCGGCTGCGGCGGTGCTGCGTGGTGCGCAGGGGGCGTCGCGCCGTGCGGTTCCTGCAGGGCCTGTCCGCCTGCACTTGCTGTGTTGGTGGGGGTGGCGCCGGTGGTGCTCTCTTCACGTGGTGGGGCACGGGCAGACGCCCGCGACAGCACCGGTGCACGTGGCGTCGGCCGCTCCACACGCGCCGAGGCGGCTGCAGCAGTGGCGCCGCCGTGGGCTAGCGTACTCCGGTTCGCCCCATGCGTCGTGACGTTGACCGATGCGGCCGCCTTTGACGGGCTCGGCCGCCGCATCCCTTCCGAGGTGGAGGCCCGCGGCGCCGTGGGAGGAGCGCAAGAGGAGGACGAAGAAGATGGTGCAGCAGCCGCAGCCGCAGCAGCTGACGCGCCACCACCACCACCACCGCTGCAGCTCACGCTGGTGTTACTTGCGCGGTGGCTGTGGCCTGCCGCTGCGTCGGCTGCCGTCGGAGGTGCGGACCGGCGGCCGTCCCGCGCGGGCGGCGCCGTCGACGCAAAGGCAGCGGCAGGGGCCGAGGAAGAGAAGGAAGAGGAGGAGGGACCGCCCCGCGAGACCGGCGGAAGGTGGCGACGGCCGTCTTTCTCGTTGAAGCGCGTCTGGCTGCTGCTTCGCTGCTGCGTCCTTGGTGGTGGTGGTGAGTGGGCGGCTGCGGCGTCCGAAGGGGTTCCGCGGACACGGCTGCGCAGCCCCGGTGGAAGGGGAGCGAGACGCTTGCCGGCAGCCAAGTTGCGCTTCGGCTGCTGCTGCTGCTGCTGCTGCTGCTCGTCGGAGTGAGCGGACACTCCGAGTCGATGGGCGGACATCACGTACCCAATTCGCAGCGGCGGAGAATGGTGACTTGCTCTCTGGCCTACCAGCCCAACAAAACAAACACACAGATGGGCAACAGCGTGGAGGGGGGAAGAATGTCGGTGTGTGCGAGTCCCGATGCACCACCACGATGGCTACGTAGACCAAAAGCTGCACACACGCACACGCACGCACACAGGGTACTCTTTCTTTTGATACACAATATGGCTCTTCTCTGGTAGGTGTTTTTGCTTTCTATCAACTGTTGCTGTGCGTCGTGATACTCGCAGTGAATGCAACGAGAGGGAGAGGGAGAGGGGGAGACGCCGCGCATTCGTCAGGGAAGTGCAGCAGCACAGCAACAGCGAAGGAGGAGGAAAGTAGAACGAAAAAGAAACGGAATAAGAAAGCAGTAAGCTGGGCAGCCTGCCACCACGAGCGCAGATACAGACACACACGCTCTTGACCTCAGCTCCGTCCGCACGCACATGCTAGCTTCACGCTACATGAATGTCGATTTTTCTTCTTCTTCTCTTCTCTTGCGATCCTGACCATAGGGGGACCATCCGAAATAAAGAAAGGAAGAGAGTGCTGAAACGCGCTTCAGGCCCGTCAAAGGCTGCCCCGCGAGGTTACCTGCCGTTCAACAAACATCCCCATTTCATCGCCTTCGCGATGGGAAATCAAACGAGAAGAAACAAAAGGACCTTCAAAAGGAGACACAACTACGGCAACAACAATACGGGCCGTCCCCGCTGCGGATGCTCCGCTTCGCCCCCCTTACCCCCCCCCCCTCCACCTGGCACACCAAGCGGCATGCACTCTTCCTTTTATAAATCTATGGGCCTCCGCGACTGGGGTGGCGCCTCTTCGACACTTCCATCACCTCGAAAAGAAAAGAACGGCAAAGAGACCCGCAAGGCGTTTACAAAATACGTCGAGGTACCAGTTTTATTATTATTATTATTATTACTACTATGATACCTATTCGGAGGAGAGATGAAAGACAGCGTCAGCACGTGAAGTCATCAAGTCTGCGTGTATGAGAGAAAGAGAGGGGGAGAGGATCGGGAAGGCGAACAAGTGCGAACAGCGACAACAACCACAAAAGCAAAAAAAAAAAAACCCCGGAATGCAACAAGCAAGCATGGGGAGAGGGAAAGAAATCAAGTTGCAGCTCCTCTCTATCACTCCCACAACAGCAGCAACAAACAAAAATTTGTCCACACCACACCCTTCGCCCTCGTTAGACAGCTTCATCTCTCTCTCTATCACAACAAAAACCCGCAGCGCAACGACGATTCCTTCTCTTTCTGTTGTTGTTCCTTCGGCGTTTGTATCAAAATCCTGGCGGTGCCGGTGCTGCTGTGGTGGTCGTTGGGGAGCTCTTCCCACCCATAAAGAAGGTGAAGTAGATGAGGAGGAGCATAAACGCAGCGACGCCGCAGATCATCAACCTCCCCTGCATCGAGCTCCACCACATTTGATTACGCAGGTCGCGGCTGTTGCGCTGAAACCCTTCTGCCTGGAACTGCAAGTCGTCGGTGGCCTGCACGATGTCATCAATGCGCTGCCCCCGCTGGATCACCCGCTCAACGTTATCGAGGGCCATGTTCTTCACGTCCTCCACAGCCAGCTTCACCTTCTTGACTTTGTTCTCGCTGCTGTCTCCTGCCACGCCGCCGCTGCCGCTGCTGCTGCCTTGCTTCACCAGCAAATCCCGCGCCGGACGAGCAAAGACGTCCACCAACTTCGGGTTTAGCTTCGCCGCCGGCTCGACAAACATCCGCTTAAATAACGCGGCCAGCTCGTCCAGCGCGGCGTGGCCCTCGCGACGGCTGACACCTTTCGCGCCGATGATGCCGTAGCCCAGCGCGTCATCCGTCATTATGTGGTAGGACAGCGCCACCTCCTCCGTCGGATCGCGGTCGGCGATCACGTTTAAAAAGGCGGAGGTGCGGAAGTGCGGTGCGCTGCAGCGGCTGACGAGGTCCGCCCAGGCGGTGCCGGGAATAGCGAAGCCGTCGGTGGGGACACCGGGCGCTTTGCTGAGCATCACCCGGTCAACGAGCCGCACCACAACGGCGCCGTAGAGGGCGTGCGACTCCGCGGTGGCACCGGTCGGGCTGGACATGTTGTGTGACGGAGCAGCAGCAAAGAGAAACGAATGAAATACGAATAGCGAAGGGAGCGGGAAAAGCAGGAGGAGAGGCTTTTAGATGAACACCGCGCGATAGGGGAAGAAGTACAGCTGATATAATAATAATAATAATAAATCAACAAGTAGGATCAAACCAACACACACGCGCGACGAGACGGTCGTGGATCAACTTGGTGATGTGTGTAAGCGCGGGTGGAGGAGCCCAGAGAAGAAAAGAAAAACAAAAAGCGAAGAAGCAGCTGCGTGAGTGAAGGAGAGAACGAGGGAGGGCGAAAGAAGAATGGACCGAAGCAACACCGTGTGGAGGGCGCGGGTGGAGAACCACCAAGAGGAGGATTTGTCCAGCAGGAGGAGGGATAACAAGGACGAAGTTTTGTAGAACACAAATGATGCCGCTGAGATACTCAACTGTATATGGCCAATAAGCGCAGAGAAGCGAAAAGAGGAGCCAGGCAACACCGGCAGTAGTCACGGCAATCAATAGAAATAATAATAATAATAAAGTGCGGAACACCACCAACACGTGATGCCTCAACAACTGTATATATATGCAGCCCGGCGAGGAAGTCTGCTTTTTTACAACAGCATTTATCGGTCCGTAACGGCCACAAAGTGCAACCCATCGTTTCCCCCTTCGCCGTACAGTACGAACAGATCAAGTGGAAAGCTGAAAGAGGAAAGGCCAAAAACAACAGCATGCCGACATCGCACCGTCACACCACGCTGCATCCCGACACGGCGGAGAAGGAGGAGAAGGAGAAGCCTCTCATAAAAACCCACCGGATGTAACCTTCGAGACAGTACCCAAAGGGAAGGAACGCGGTGGTTGCCACAGTCCGACCCTTCTCGCACATACACACAAAAACGGGTGCTTTCCTTTTTCTACTCGTACACGAAGGGTGCACGGCACAGCGGGCATTTGTAGTGGCCGATGCTGATCCAATTGCGAATGCACACCTCGTGAAAGCGGTGACCGCAGTACACCTCCCGCACCACCTCCGTCGACGTCGGCGCACCGCCGGCTTCGTCCACCTCGCCCGTGTCGCCGTCCGCGGGTGACCGTGCCGGATCGCCTGAGGGGGAGGCAAGAGAGTCTCCCGACAGCGCTGAGGCGTTGGGTTCGCTTTCCTTGCTGCTCCTGCTGTCGTGCCCACGCGTCACCGCAGACGTTGCACCGTGTGGCTGCCGTGACCGGTGCGCCGCTTTGCTCCCGTGGACGACATCTTTGAAGAGGCTCTCCAAACAGATGGCACACCCTTCCTCCTCTCGCGGTGCCGCAGAGGACGTCGGTGTCACGACATCAAAGGTGGAAACGACCTCCTCCGCGTTCAGCGGCGGGCAGTCGCGCAGCGGCCACTCCGGCGAAGACGGCAAGGGAACGCCCTCCTCTCCCAGCTCTACCCCAAACCACCCTGCTGTGTGGAAAGACGCTGGAGCCTGCGAGGCGGCTCCAGACGGATGGGAGACGAAACTGGGTCCAGTTGTTGGAGGCGCCGCCGAATCTGGCGGGCCCGCGCCAAAGGCTGCAACAAAGGTGCACACGCCTGTGTTTCCAAACGGCGTGCTAAACGAATAGTGCTGAAAGTGGGGAGTCGCCGTCGAGCTCGGACCCGCCGAGCCCGCGGCCGTTTGTGAGCTCGCCCCTGCAGCGGACGCACCGCCGTGCTGCCCCGGATGGCTCGGCGCAGCGCCGCTACCGCTTCCAAACATAAATGAGTTTTTTTTTTTGTTTGCTTGCTTGTCTGTGGTTGTTGTGATCGTCTGTTCTATCGTGTCCTTGCCACGCGTCTCGTGCTCTTGTAATGTTCCGCTACAACTTCGAGAGAGTACAACAGTTGTGTGTTCGTGCTGTGTGTGCGCCTTCCAAACCGTTGCACCGGCGCGAAGCAAGAATCGAAAGCAATGAGCGACAGCGCGAAAGAGAGAGAGAGAGCGAGAAATAGTAAACAGAGAAGAAAATAGAGAAGAATGTGGGGATGCAACCATCGAAGTCGCTGCCGCAGCAAGGTAGCCAGATGAGCCCCCAAGCCTCGCCGCAGCCGTCAAAAGACGATGCACCGCATCTTCTTCGTTTCTTCAAGTTCAGCGCCTTTTGAAGATGGAGGACGCTTTCGATGCAGTGCACGCACAGTCCTTTCCTGACCTTCTTCCATCAACATCGCCTCCTTCTTTTCCTCACTCGTGGTGGGTTTGTCTTTGCGCACACGCCGGAGGTAGCCGTGTACCTCCAGCTGCTATAATAGTCGTAATAATCACAACAAAATGAAAGGTGCATCCTGTAAGCTCGCTCAAGGTTGAGACAGGGCACGAAGGAAGGAAGGGGCAGAGCGAGGACGAGCACCTCTGCGAAATAGAAAAGGAGAAAGGTAGTAGAAGCGAAAAGGGGAAAAAAGGAGATTGTCGCACCACCGCACGTGCGGAGGGGCGAACGCGTATGTACCGCTGTTCGATGCTGGAGGAATTGCCGCCCAAATAATCATAATAACAACAACGGACAAGACGGTTACGGAAAAGAGAGGAAGAGAAAAAAAAAGAAGAAAAAGAGGCGCTGACACCACGATTGTTATTATTACTCTCCACCGTTAGGAGTTATCTATGCTTTGTTTTTAGAGCCGCATGCTTCGAAGGAAGAGTAAGAGAAACAAGAAAACATCAGCAAGGCAGCGAGGCAACACATTATTCTCCTTCGTTCGTTGCTGAGTTTCACGTAACTCTCCATTCAAAAGATTCAAGTACCGGTCTGCACCAACAAGTGGAAGAAACAAACAAATAAAAGGAGGAGATCGCGGTCATCTTCCACGCGTCGAGTTTGCGGCTTCTGTGGTCTTGAAAAAAAAAAAAGGCAGCATAGATAGAAAAATTCGTCTCCAGGGATGCACACACGCAAAGGCAGAAATAAATTGATAAGAAAGCCAAGGCAGAAAGGGGACAACATCTTTCCCTTTTTTGCTAGTGCTTTCCAAGGATGCTTCGAGTCAACAACGCGCCTTTTCCCTTTCTTCTCTTGCTACACGGTCCGTGCAAAAACAGACACAAATACGCTCCAGCGCGGTGCCTCTAACTTTTTTTCCTGTTTGTTTTCTTGCCCTTTCCGTTCACGAAGAAAGGACGAGGAAAGACGCTCGCGTGGAAAGCGCCATCCTCACGACAGCAGTAAACACTGCTGAGGATACGGAAGGTGTGTGGCTCCCACGTGCGTGAAGGGTAAGACTGCACCGAATGATAGATTTAGTGCTCGCGTTACACTCTCAGAGCCACCTCACCAGAAGATAATAATAATAGTAATAATGCAGCGCGCCAGTAAAGAAGTAGCGAGAAAAGGACTTCGTTTGAAAGCAGAACGCTCCTCTTTGTTTCTTCTTGCGTTGACCGATTTATTGTCCTATTATTCTTATTCTTCTTGTCTTAATCAGCTGCTGATTTTTCTTTCTCTTCTTTACCTCCGTTTCTCTGTGAGCTGAGGTGTTGCACCGCACCCTTTCTGCTTTCGTTGGCACATGCGCACGTGGGCAACGTCACTGTCGTCGCTCAGGCGTGCTGCGTGTGGCCTCACAGTTTTCAAAGAACTTCTTGCACTCAACGACACGCGGAGAGGCAAATCACAGGAATGAGGTTGGGGTGAAAAAAGGAATAAAGAAAAACAGATAAGAGAACAGTAAAGAGAACAGAAGAAACCAAAAGGAGATACAATGACAAGAGACGAAGCCGAGTACTAACGATTTACGCACATGCCGCGGAAAGTGGCGCTGTCAGCCCCTGCCTTTGCGTGTGTGGCGGCAGCAAGGTTGATAGCGTCAGTTGAAAAGAAGAAAGAAAGAAAGAAAAAAAGGACTAGAAGGGAATTACTTTGCTTCATCTTCACCCACCTATCTTTCCTGCTTGTCATGGGAGAACAAGAAAAAGTACTTGAAGTAATGCGCGCAGGTAGGAGAGGGCGATGTAGAAAAGAAGAAGCAGTGAGCTGCGTCCGCTGCGATGACAACATCCACCAAACAAGACAACAGTAAAGAAAAAAGAAAAAATGTGAAAGGAGTCGCAAACCGCCTGCGATGAGAGCGGCGCTCGTGATACTCGGTGTATTCAAATAGCAAAACAGAAACAAGAGAGAGAGAGAGAGAGAACAAAAAACAAGAATGTGACGTAGGAAACAATAATAAAGAGAAAGGAGAACGAAGAAAAACAGAGTTTCTCTTTTGTGTATTTTTATTTTTTATATTTTATTTTTGTTATCTTTTTTAAGGTGTTTTTTTTTCTGCTGGTTCGAGTTTCCATTTCGGTACACTGTTCAATGATACATCGGAATGTTAGTGTTACAGGGAAACGCGATCGATTGGACATGGGGATATCCGGCGCGCGTGCGGCAGGCTTGCGAGCGCCTGCAGCTGCTGCATCTGCCGCAATGAAACTACGGAGAAGAAATAAATGACAACAGTTGACAGTCATAACATTAATAATAATAATAATAATAATAAGCAGCCTACCAGCGAGCGTGGTGCGTATACCGTGCCGTTTCCATCATCATCAACGCAGCGGAAACTACGCGAGAGCAAGGTAAAAAGAGGAGAAAACCCTTCTCGATAACGCTGTTGATTCTATTTGGGGTTGCTTTTCTCTTTTGCCGCTTCTCGGTGCTCCACGGCGTGCGTGTGCGATGGTGTGTGCGCTTCCTCGCATTCGCTGCTTCGACAGATACATCGTTGTTTGAATAAGGGGAAGGGAGTGTGTGCGTGCGTGTTCGGATGGTGTGCCGTGACTAGAGGTTCGCCACGCGCTCCTCCCAAAAGGCCACTTCATCCGCCATCCGCCGCTCCTCCAGCGTGACGCCGCTCAGGCGGGAGTTGAAGTTGCACACAACCATCTTCGCCTCCAGCGTGGACATGCGTGGGTGCAGGCGGCGTGAAAGATTCAAGTGCCGCCGTGCGAGCAGACGTTGATGCTGCTTCAGCGTGGCCGCAGACGCGGACGACGCATGCGCAGAGGAGGGCGAGGAGGCAGCCGTAAAGCACGCCGCGGCGGCCTTCACGACGACGCTCGTGGCGCTAGTTGCCGCCTCCGTCGTCACCTCCTCGTCTGCAAGCGATGCGTCTGAGGTGATCTCCTCCACCAGCAGCGCCGCGGAGAGCGCTGGAGGAGGCGACGCACCAGCAACCATTGTTTCTTTGCAATCAGAAGCAGAAGCACGTATTATTCTATATGAGAAAAACCAAAAAAAACCTATCCGCTTTTTTATTTTATGTCAGCAAGTATCTCCAAAGAAAGGTTGCCGAGTGGCACAAACACACGCAACAGAGAAGATAATCTGAGAGGGAAACAAACAAAAAAACCGGAAAGAAGAGCAGTCAGGCGGCGGGAACGAACACGTGAAATGGACGATCACAACAGCAATAAATAAAAACAACAATCAAAAAAAAAGCCTAAGGAAAAAAATCAGCACCTGCTCGACGTCGTAAGCACACAAACACACACACACACAGATGAATAGAAAACGCAGGAGATAAGAACTATAGTTTAGCCGACAGATACGGCTCTCTACTCGTAATTCGAAAATGGAAGGGGGAGAAAGAAATCAAGTGGAAGCGAACAACAATCAATTAGGGGAAATGAAGACGCACACAAGCAAAACAAGAAAAAAAAGAGTGCAATATAACAAACGGATGAAACAGGTCGCAAAGAATGTTGTTTTTCTTTTTGTAGTTCTGTGATAGTTTTAGGCTTTATTGGTCTTTTTCTTTTAAAATTGTTCTATTGTTGTTTAAGTAGAAAAGTAGTTAAACTCTTGAATCGTCTGTATCGGGGTTGTTCTACTGCAGCGTGGGGAAGTCGAATCAGCACGACGCTGCACGAGTTCGGGCACCGATGTACACGGTAGGTCAGAACGAGTGCTTTTTCCTTTCTACCGCGACACGGGAATAACGGAAAGAGTGAAAACAAGAAAGAACAAGACGAGGGAGGGGTGAAGGCGAGTGCGAATGCGTGCGCGCTGAAGCTGGACAGCAAGAAGAACAAATATATATATATATATATATATAATATATATTTATGATAATAATAGCAATAATAATAATCGTTGTCTACGAGATCCAGCGGGGGACGAGATAAGCAAACACGCGCTCTCACAAGACACGAAAAGCAGTCTGCGAACCTGAAGTGCAAAAATACAGACAAAAGATAGAGAGAGAGAGAGAGAGAGGAAAACCAATTAGAGCAATGGTGGTGATGATGATGATGATGCGAGCAAGTCGCGAAAACAGAAAAGTGAATGTAGGAATCGTCTCACCGAGGCAACCGTAGCGTGAACTGCTGTGACGGTTAGAAGAGCAAAGTCCAAAAAGAGAAGAGACAGAGAAGGATACCGAATCGTGTATTCACGTGATACTTGTCGCGGTACTTTACAAAAAAAAAAACCACCCAAGAGAGAGAAGCAGATACACGCAGACAGACGCAAACACACACGACAAGAAAAACCCCCAAAAGATGCTCTATCGTTTTTCCTGCTTTGCACAACACGTCTAACACACAAACAAACCCCTCAAAAAACAAACAAAAAACGGAAAATGAATGAATGAAAGTAAGAAGGATCGCAACGGTGTGAGGAAGAATTAGAATTATTCACACCTCCTCCCGTACGCAGGCTTCGAGAAGGCACACGAGTATATCAAAAAAAGAAACAGTAATAGAAAAACCGAGGAGGAGAAAAGAAAAGGTTCCGCTCTTGTTTCTTTTGTTTTAAAAGTTAAAGTAGTAAATAGACCTTTATCTTCTCTTTCCTCTTCAGGAGTGCTCCCGTGAATCAAGCAGAATCCTCGCTAAAAGTGGAGAGACACACGGCGGGCAGAATCCTTCGTGTTACTACTTTTCTTTTTTCCTTTTACGGCCACTGTTGATGGTGCTCCAGAAGGGGAGTAAAGAGCCAAAGCGTAACTTTCACTGTATTAATTGTACGTTTGCTAGCGCACGCGCGCGCGTGTGTGTGTATGGAGCGTTATCAGAAAACGTATGCGAGGATGAGAGAAAAGAGAAAAGAGCGAGGAGTGGAGGCACAACGATGAAACTTGAGAGAACAATCAAAAATATTTTGTGTGTGTGAGCGTGAGTGTGTGTGCGGGCAAATGCCTTCGCACCTGCGTGAGAAGTCACCTGGGAAGCGTCACCCCCTACACACCCGCGGCTTCAGATACGGGGCTGCATGACACCTCTTTCGTTTCCAGTCATTTCCGGCAAGTGGATTGCATCAACTGTTTTTCTCTCTCTGTGTAGTGATTGCGTCGGTAATATATATGTGTGTGTGCACCTCTCAGAGGGCACAGCACAACAACAGCGCCCCTTGCGAATCAGAAGAACAAGAAAAAGAAGAAGATGCGCCGCAACACCGACCGCTGCCAGCAACGCAAACAAAAAGAGACAACGAGTTCCTCCGTCACGGTGACCAACGCACCGTGCCTCTCTCCACCTGTTCTGTTTTCTGATCCAACCAACACAGACGGCGCATCCGCGGTCATCGAAAGCAACAACATTATCGGCAAATGAAAAAAGGAAGAAAGAAAGAAAGAAGTCACAACGCGTCAACGCAGACGCCCCCAAAGGCGGTGCGGCCGACGAGCTGCGTTGACGATCTGGGCCACACACAACCACACTCACGCACAGACACTCGCACTCCCCGCACTCCCACCCACAGACAGCCGTTTAAATTGTCGACGCGGCACTGCGGCTCAGCTCCCGCATCATCGTCACCAGCGCCGCGTCCCCTGCGGTGATTTGCCTCGCCGCCGCGGCCTCCTGCACCAGCCGCAGCACCTCCTCATCCATCGTCAGCCCGCCCTGTCCACGCACGGCCTCGACCAACTGCGCTTGCACCGCCTCTGCCTTCTCCTGCTTCGCCAGCGTGTCGTTGTACTGCTGCCGGCGCTGCTGACGCAGCTTCTCAAGCGCCGCCTCCTTGTTGCTCATGGCGCTGCGCGAGTCCTGCGACTCGGCGGTGAAGGCTGGCACACCGTCGATGCTGCACTTCGCGTAGACCTGCGTCTCGCTAACGTTCGTCGCCTGCCCGCCAGGGCCGCTGGCGCGGGCCGTCTCGTACTGCACGCCGCAGCGCTTGTCGTTGTGCATCAGCGTGGCAGAGACGAAGGGATGCGCGCTCGTCACGGTAAACGCGGCCCTCCCCCCAGTCCCGCTACTGCTGCTGCTGCTGTTTGGCGGATCACCAGCGGCTGACAGGCGGAGCGCAAACGCGTACCCGTACGGACCAGGCATATCTGTCCACGGCGCCGCTCCGGCCGCCGCCACCACGTGCACCCTGTTGCCGTCACCTGGGATGGACTCCACAGTAAATCCGACGCCCGTGAACACCGCGCGCAGGGCCGCCACATCACCCGTGAAGGACACCACGGCGTCGTAGTTGGCGTGCGGAACGCGGGTCATGACGTACCGCCGCACGACCGCCACGTACGCGCGTGCAGCAGCGCCGTGCTCGTGCCCCGCTGCCGTCCACGCCTCCTGCAGTCGCTGGAGGTAGATGCGCTGCAGATCCGCAAAGGCCTGCTCCGCCGCCTCCTGTCCTGCCTCACCAAGCGCTTCCTTCGCATTGCTACTACCTCCACCGCCACCAGCAGCGGCACTACTCTCACCACCACCACCACTACTGCTGAAGTGGTCGTCTGCGCGAATCGACGTGCACAGACGACTGACATCACTGCAGGCCAGTGAGAACTGCAACAGCGGATCGCGACGGCGCATGCGATCAACTTTGCGCTGCAGCGACCGTAGGGCGTCCTCAGTAGCGCGGTGCCGCTGCTTGAGGGCGGCGTAGGAGGCTGTGCCGGGTGCGGCGCTCGCCTGCGCGGCCGACCTCAACTGGTCCACCTCGTGCTTCAGCTGCCGGTTCGTGTGGGTGAGCTGCTTCACTGCCTTGCTGCTGTCGCGCAGTTCCATGTTCTCAGAAGTCAGGAGCATGACATCCTGCTCTGCCTTTGCCAGCTTACCACGCACGTTCGTCTCTCGTGCGGCGAGGTCGTTGTGCGCCTTGCGCAGCTCGTCCAGGGAGGATTGCGCCGCGTGGTACTTATCACGGTATTCGTTCTTGCGCTGACGAGTGGTGCGGAGTTCGTCGAACAGGGCCTCGATTTCAGGCCCGAGGTTCACCTTCTTTAGCTCGTCCAGCGAGGGCCCAGAGCGGGGTTTGTTGGGTGTTGCGGTGGTGGCATCACGAAAGAGATCACGACGCGCAGATGACGGCGGCGCTGTCGGGCCGCTGTTGTCGTTGCTGGCCGGTGCCGCTGCCGCAGCGGGAGCAGCGCCCTGCATCTTCAGCATCTGCTCCAGCATTGCGGCGTTCTTCTGCGCCATCTTCCCCATGCCAGGGATCCGACTCATCATCTTTTGCATCTCCATCGCCTGCGTCATCAGCTGAGCTTGCTTTTCCTTCGGCTGGCTGTTGAAGAGCTGCTGCAGCGTCTGCATCTGCTGGGCGTTGAACCCGGGCGGAAAGCCAGGTGGCGCGTTTGGCTCCCCTGCAGAGCTGCCGCTGCTGTTGCCCGCCACGACACCAAGCTGCTTCTTTAGGTTGTCAAAGAGGGCTCTTGTGGGGCCGTGGAGGGCTGCCGGCCCGCACGATCGCGTGGCGCTGGCGGCCGCCAGGCTGAGCTGCAGCTGTGACGTGGCGGTACTACGGCGCAGCATTCTCAAAGGAAAGTGGGATGGCAGAACTCCAATGCTTTCACTCGAACGTTTTCTTTTCTTGCCGCTGTGGAGCACAGCACGTGGGAGCACCGTTGTGATGGCGCGCACGTACACGAAAACTTGCCGTTCGCGATGGCGGATGACGCGTATACCTACCCGGAAATATGGGCGCGACCGGGCACACAGACCGCACCTGGGCAGTTGCGGAGGGGATGCCGACACAGCGGTCCGAGTGACTGGACTATGCGGGAACGGAGAGACAGGCGTAGCAAAAGTACGGATAACGCATGAGAATGGAGGGAGTGCATGATGATGATGCTGATGATCCGCGATGGGGTGGTTCAGCAAACAAACAGACAGCAATTGGAAAAGGCACAAGCAGCACGAAATGAACGGCAAGTCGAGCACCCGTGCGCCGTGACACCCATTGGAATGAAGTGAGGAGGCGAAAGTGCTCTGTCACGAATCTCTGCCGACCTGCGGCCTTTTTTCTTCTTCCTTTTCCCATTTTTTTTTTTCATTTGGTCTGTACGTTTCCTTCTTCCCCTTAGCTTTTAAACGGAAAACCACGTGCCAGGTTAAGCACGCGAGATGAAAGGCATGCATGGAGAAGAACAGCCCATTAGAAAAACCTTAAAACAAACAAAAAAGAACTCTGTAACAACAAACCAACGCATCACCCACAAAACATGTCGATTCGTCTGCCTACGTGCACCACGAAGGCCAAGAACGCTTCATCAACAAGAGCTCCAGGTGGAGGCACGCCCTCAAGCGGTCTTTCGGCGAGCAAGGTCGCTCTGCCCCCGCCGTCATACCGCTGTTACGTGGACGGCGTCGTCGTCGTCGACGATGGTGCTGCCGCCACATCCACCGTCGACAGGTCCTTCAGCAGCCCCCACTCCTTTTTCGCCTCCGTCAGCGTCTTCGGGTACTTGGCCGCGTCATCGCGGTGCTCCGTCCAGGTCGCGAGCCCTTCCGCGTTGGGTCCCGTGTACCGCGGGTCCAGTCCGACGTCATCGCCCTCCATGCACCACACCGCCTCCGCCATCAGTCGCCAGCAGCTCGTCTGGTTCGTGAGGAACGATTGCATGGTGTAGACGGTGGTCAGCAGCAGATCCCCCGCCTCGAACGCGGACGAAACGAACGGGTTCACATCGACGATGATCGACGCGCCCGTCACTTCGTCGCGCCCGGCGACCTTCCCAAGCGGCGCCAGCTCGGCTGGGTTTTCCGTGTAGCACCCATCGCCGCGGATCGTGTCGCTCTCCACCTCCCACTGCCCGTACGTCTTCCGCAGCGGGGCGTACGTGTCCTGGCTGTTGCTGCTGCGCACCACGAGCGGCGTGCCCATGTGCAGGGGCGTGTCGTGCAGCGGCACCAGCGCAACGAGGGCCAGCTTTGTGCCGCGGTTGGAGAAGACACTCGGCATGCGAAACCCAAAGGACTCCCTCGGCGCCCCCAGATGCAGCGTCTGCAAGGTGGTGGCCGTAACGGCACCACCGAAGACCTGACGCACCGTCGCCATCACACTCGTGCCGCTGACCGCGTTGCGAATTGCGTCGGTGTGCTGGATGCTGATGGGGGGCAGCTCGCCCGGGGTCGAAGGGTAGGGCACACCGAGAGCAAACCCGTTCTGTGCGACCTGCTTATCGCGGTCTTCGTCTAACGTCCACGCACAGGCGCGCATCTGGTTGGCCAGGTCATCGAGCCCTGCACTGACGACCTCCCGCGGTACGGTGTTTTTGAAGTAGAGGTAGCCGTCCTGGTCAAGACGGTAGCGCAGCTTGGGAGGATCGTAGAAGATGTCGTTGGAGGGCAGAAGGGGCAGCAGCTCCGTGCCGAGGGCGAGGCTGCCGGTGCCGACGGGGTAGCGGAGTTTGCCGTGGAGGAGGAGACGCCCGCACCGCATTACACATATATCCTATCTTCCTTTTCGAGTTGTACACTATCCAAGATTGCGCGAGAGGCGGCGGGCAACGTCGCGGTGGGTGACGAAGGCGCACCGAAGCGACTCCAATGCGGCGACGTCGCAGTTCCTGTACGACTCGCGTGAAGCAAAAAAAAATAATCTTCCTTTTCCCCGCTTAACTGCGTGTTCCACGGGGCCGCGGTGTGCAGTTATGTAAAAAAAACTATAATAGAAGAAGAGACGCGGCGGTGCACCTGCACAAGAGCACTCCACGGCATGCTTCATCGCGCGTTAAAGAGAAAGGGGAAAGGGTGGGATGAAGAGGCGATGAATGCGGCATCCTCATCAATGCTGAGTTGCCAAGACAATACATACCCAATAGGGAAGAGAGACACATCAGCGGTTGTAGTAGGAATGGCAGCGACGGAGAAACACTGATGAAGGGAAGAAAAAAAAAACGCCACCTTTGGAAGACGCAATTAGTCATTTGTAAGGAGCCCTGGCCGATAACCCGCACCCATCAAGCTCGGAGGAGTATCGTTCACATAGATGAAAAGCCCAGCGCCCCACAAACTGCGACGGAGTTCATTCAACGGCACACGCGAAGGACAGACAGAGAAGAGTACGAGCGAGGCTTCTCCTTCCCGCTTACCTTCGCTCCTCCACTCGACAAGAGCAACAACAACAAAAGAAGTGCAGTCGCCGCTCCATACCCTTTACGTACAGTCGATGATCGACATAAAGGAGCCGCCGTAAAGCTGACGGAAGTTCTGTTCGTTGGCCGTGCGGATGCCACAGAGGTCGGACCGCAGCAACACCGCAATGTCGCGCCCCTCATCCCGCAGCACCACCTGCGCCCCGTCCCGCATCTCCTCCACAAACGAGTTCAGCAGCCGGCGGTCGCGGTCGTACTCGCGCCACTGCCGACGCACCGCTCCCGTCTTCACCGCCTCCGCAGACGCGCCGAGGCAGTTCACGCACTGGAAGCTGCCTTGCTCGTGCTTCCACGCGACCATGGTGCCCGTGCCGGTCATAGCGCAGTCCTTTGCACTAACGACGGTCGCGGTGTGCAGGAGGAAACAGCAGCAAAGAAGCGCCACAAGCGTCACTACACCAACGCCGCACGCCCGTCCACCGCGTGATCGTCGACGCCGCGGAGAAGGCTCGAAACTCATCGAAGTTATCAACTGTTATTCGTGTTTTCTTTTCTGGTAAGCACACACTACGATTCCTGTCCAACAGGTTCGAAAGGAAAGCAAAGAAAAAAAACCTCAAAGCGGCAGGGAGAGCCGCTGCTGCTGCGCAGGGCAAGGAGAATTCAAGTGGAGGAAGAGAGAGTTCTTTTCCTTTTTTAAAGGCGATTTCACTGAGCTAGCAAACTCTGTCAAAGTCATGTCTAGAGAGAGGGAGCGTGCGCTGTCCGCTTCTTTCCCTTTCCCAATAAACCTGTCACATGCCGCCTTACCGACATACAGAGACGCCATTTTTTCTCTTTGCGCAATCAGAGCGGCAACAAGAACAATTAGATCAAGAGCCAGCGCCATCGAGAACGTACCGGCAAGTGTCCTTATTCTCTTCGCTTGCGTTGTTCTTTCAGCTTTTCGACTTCGCACTGCACGCCGGAAAGTGTACAGGAGATCATGTGAGCGAGCCATAGGATCAGTGCAACGCAGCGCCACGCTTCGGTACACAGCATAGATGAACAAAGCGTACCCCGCGCAGCACAGCGTAATTCTATATGTGTATGTGCGTCAGCAACAAACAGTAATAATAATAACAAAGAGATGGTGTCTAGTGGGACAGAATTCAGAACGACAACGCCAAAGAAAAAACAACAACCCGCGTTCAATGACAATGAAAGGAGTGAAACGAGGCGACCGTTCTGGAGGGCACAGCGCTTCAATGGAAAAGTTGTCTACGGGGGGAGAAGAACCCAAAACCCAAACGGATCTGAAAAAGGCCAAACGTATATACTGCGCACCTGCACGCTGCAGTGAGGTCAGGGAAATGCAGCCGCAAAGCCATCACGCTTCGCCGGTCGCTACCGTATCGTCCTTGTCGGCTTCACCGTCATCCTCATCGTACGGTGCGTGAAAGTGAACGCTTTTACGCGAGCCGGCGATGCCGTCGGAGCCGCTGGAGGGCCGCCCGCATGAGGCGGGTGTGGACAGGGGGGAGGCGTCGCCAACGGTCGGCCGCGCTCCGCTGGAGGGCGTTCGTGGCTGATCGAACCCCGACGAACGCGAGCTGCGATTCTCGCCCAGACGGGCCGTGCCAGGCGAAGAGGATGGCCCAGGCAACCGAGCCGCATCGCTGTCCTTGTTAGCATCCAACGCGTTCGCGCCGCCCTCACCATGGAATTGTGTGTCGTTCGTATTTCCGTTGCCGTCGCTGCGGTCGACCTCGAGCCGGCGACTGCCGCGTCGCGCACTGCGCTGTTGCTGGCGCTCCGCCGCGGCCATCGTCAACTGCGCAGCTATTAACCGGCGAAAGCTGCGCGGCATGAGCACCAGTGTGGCGGTCGTGTCGTTCACCTTGCACACCCCGACAAGCTGGTGGGCCTCCTCGAACATGTGGTTCCGCAGGGAGATGATGATGAACTGCGCCCCGCGCGCCTGGCGGAGGACGTAGTTCGCCACAATGGACACGTTGCGGAAGTCGAGCGCCGCGTCGATCTCGTCCATGACGTAGATGGGCGTTGGCTTGATGTAGTGCAGGGCGAAGATGAGCGCCAGACTGGCGAGGGTCTTCTCCCCACCCGACAGGTTCGATATCTGCTTCCACGACTTCTTCGGCGGGCGTACCACAAAGTTGATCCCTTCGAAAGGATCGTTCACATCGACCAGCTCCACATCCGCGTCGCCGCCGTGCGTCAGCAGCTGGTACACCTCCTTCAGCCGCGTGCGAATCAGCTCGAACGCGGTCATGAACGCCACTCGACGTGTTTCTTTGAGCGTCATCAGCTCCTGTTCCGCCTCGTCGGACACCGCCTTCTTCGCCTCGTAGTAGGCCTTTGCTTGACGGTGCGCCAGATCCCGCTCGCGCCACAGCGCGACGGCGCGGAAGTCGATCTCGCTGTGCAGGCGGCGAGTCTCCTCACTCAGCGCCTTCGCGAGGTGCACCGACCGGTCGTAGTCACAGCCGTCCAGTTCGGCTGGGGAGAGGCGAAAGGTCATATGGCGCACCTCGATGTGCGGGCGCTTTGCAGCTCG
Organism: Leptomonas pyrrhocoris; assembly: GCF_001293395.1. Taxonomy (NCBI): domain Eukaryota; phylum Euglenozoa; class Kinetoplastea; order Trypanosomatida; family Trypanosomatidae; genus Leptomonas; species Leptomonas pyrrhocoris. The sequence continues at coordinate 509,300 of NW_015438370.1, forward strand.
TGCGGTAGGAGAGGAGGAGGAGAGGGACGCTGTCGATTGCTGTGAGGGGCGCTGACGGTCACTGCCGCGACAACGCGCGTGGGCTCGGACCCGCTTACGGCTGCTGACTTCCCTGCTCGTTTGATTCTCCTCCTCCACCTCTGCCTCTTCTTCCGATGCCGTCTCCTCTTTCTCGTCTTCCTCGTCATCGTCCTTCCTACTGCTCTTACCGTCGTCGCCGCCCTCCCCCGCGTCGCCGCTGAGCTGCAGCGTCTCTACGCCGTACAACTCCGCATTCTCGCGTATCTTTTCCTCGCAGCCCTCAATCTTCTGCTGGAACTTCGAGAGTTCCTGCAACGCATCGGCGATCTTCGCAGCTTCGGTTTGGCGGTAGCGCTGCTCGTCGTCCAGCCTCTTCTGCGCGTTCAGGGCGGCGCCGTTGATGAGAGGAATGGCGGCCCGTGCGTCCTCGGCGGCTGCCTGCGCGTTCGCCAGCTGCGCCTCTGCCCCGTTCAGCTCCTTCACCAGCACCTCCAGCGCCTCCACGCACTCCTTTACGTTCTCCTTCACGTTGTCCTGCATCTCCTCGTCCAACTTCTTCAGCTGCTTCTCGTACTCGACGAGGTCGGTGCGCTTCCGCTCCTGGGTGGCGCGGTGCTTCTGGGCGAGACGACGGCAGGCGCGCAGGCTGCCCTCCTCCGCCTCGACCCGTTCCTGCTGCATCGCCAGCGCCGCGTTCACCTCGGCAAATCGAGCACCGCCGGCCTCGTCCACCGCCTTCTCCAACGCCACGACGTCCGCGTGGTGGGCGATGCGAGACTTTTCCGCCTTCTCCAGCGCCGTCTCGCACGCCGACACCGCCGCCTCGCACGCGGACCGGTTGGCCTGATACTTCTCTGTTGCCTGCGCCAGCTCCGCCCGCAGCGACGCCACGCGTGCGACGTCGCCGTCGAGCTTCGCGACGAGCGCGTTTAGCTCCCGCCGCATCTTCCGCACCTGCTCCGGCGAGGTCTGCGACTCCTGCTCATGCAGTTGGTGCAGCCGCACGTTCAGCGCCCGCTCCTCCTCGGCGGCGTTGATGAGGTCGTGCTGCAGCCGCTCGAGGTCGTCCTTGATCGCCTGCTTGTCTTGCGGCGAGCGGGCGGCCTTCAGCTTCGCCCCGCGTGGGGCAGCACCGCCGCCGGTGATTGCCCCCGTCGGCTCCACCAATTCCCCCTTCACCGTCACCACACGATACCGCTGCCCCGGACCCCCATTGCTTTTGCTACCGTTGTTGCCGCCGCCGCCCCCGAAGGCAGTTTCACGAGCTTCGGTGAGCGTCTCGACCACCAACGTGTCCCGCACCGCTTGATAGAAGACGGAGCGAAACTTCGAGTTGGTGGGCTGAACGAGATCAAAGAGCCGCCGCGCCTTCGCGTTCGGGCAGGTGAAGGGCGCCGCCATGCGCGAGCCCATTTCCCGCTCCACCTCGCTCACCACCATCATCGTGGCACGGCCGATGTTGTGCTGCTTCAGCAGCTCCAGCGCCGCTGTCGCGGTGGCGCGATCCTCGACGACGTGGAAGCCCCACGCGTTGCTCGCGACACCCGCCGCGACGTCGTAGGCGTCATCGATGCGGCCGAGCTGACGCAGCGTGCCGTAGTAGCCCTTCAACGATCGCTGCGCCAGCAGAAACTCCATCGCCCGGTCATCGGCCTCGCCGTCTCGGTAGCTGTTCTTCAGCTCCTGGATCGCGTTGTTGATGGCGTACTTGCGCCGCGCACTCTCACCAATTTGGTCCTGCAGACGCAGCACCTCTTCTTGGAGGTCTTTGCGGTCTGCATCACGCAGCTGCTGCTCCAACTCCTTCACACGTGCCTCCCCACGCGCGGTAGACGCTTCCACCTCTTCCAGCTGCTGCTGTTTGCGGGACGCCGTACCGGACAAGTCCTGTAGGCGGCTCTGCGCCGTTCGCAGCTGCTCCTTGGCCTCCGTGACAGCCCGCTCATACGGCGCGAACTGCTGCTTCTTTTCCTCAAGCGACTGCCGCAGCGGGCGCAGCTGTGGGAGGAGCTTCTCGGCCATCGCGTCGTACTCGCTCTGCAGCGACACAACGGCCGCAGCCGCTTCATCTTGGTTCTGCTGATGGATCGCCGCCTCGCGCTCCGCGTCCTGCTGGTGCAGGAGGGCCCTCTGCAGCTCCTCCTTCGCCTTGCGCAGTTGATCCAGCACTTTCTTCCTTGCCTTCTCTTCCTGATCGGCGCCCGACTTCACTTGCTCCAGTTGGGTCTCCGCCGCTTGCTTCTTCGTCCGCACCCCGTCGCGGGTCTTCTGCGCTGCGGCAACGTTCCTCTTGGCCGTCACGGAGGCTTCCTCGGCCTGCGCCTTCTCCTCACGCTTCTGCACCACCGCCGCCTCCATCGCGGCGATGCGCTCATCGATCTCCTGCAGCAGCCGTCGGGGTTCCTCCAGCTTGTCCTCAATGCCGCGCATGCGCAGCTGGCACATCACAATCAACGTCTTCTGCAGCTGGTTGTCTTTGGTCACGAAAGACAGGGTGGAGTTCTTCGCGTCGTCGAGGGCCTCGCGCTCGGCCTTCAGCTTCCGCTCCTTATCGAGGGCCTCCAGCCGCGCCAGCTGCGCCGTCTCGGCCGCCGCGGTGAGGCCGGAAATGCGCTGCACGTACTCGTTTGTGCCGATCAAATCGTCCAGGTACTCGAGCAGACCCTCCTCGCCCTCCTTCTCCGCCTTGGGCTTCATCAGCGCGATCTGCTCCACCTCGCCCTGGAGGATGAGAAAGCGGTTGTGCTCGAGGTCGACGCCGTGGGCGATGAGGCATTCCATTACCTCCTTCTGCGTGCTGCGGGCGCCGTCGATGTAGTACTGGGAGACGCCGCTCCGGTACACCTCGCGCCGGATGCGCAGCTCGCTGTTCGGCACCTCCTGCCGCTGCTCCGGGTCCTTCTCCTCCGCAGCGGTCTCCCGCACACGAATAAAGTTCACCGTCACGGACGCGTAGGAGAGGTTCGGGTGCGCGGCGGAGTTGTGAATCACCTCCGCCAGTTTGTCCAGTCGCAACTTCTTCGCATTGCGGCCAAACACAAACAACATCGAGTCAATCACATTCGACTTGCCAGACCCGTTCGGCCCGATCACGGCGGTGAAGGTTTTGTGGAAGGGGCCAATGCGATGCTGACCAAAGTAGGACTTGAAGTTCTCCACATCGATGTCGCGCACAACGAGGCGGGTGTGGGGGGTGGCGTCGTACGCGGCGGCGGCGGCGGCGGCATCGTCGTCGCGCTGCGGCGGGTGGGCGGTGAAACCGATCGGAGACGCGGAGGGCACAGCTTGAATCAGCTCCAGTTCCGTTCCGCTGGTGCGAGTGGAGGAAGGATCTACAGACTGGTGAGACGGACAGAGGGCGGCGGTGTCCTCTCCGTCGCTTGTCTCCGATACTGCGTTGGAGAACGATTCCGCGTCTGATGGCGACGGAGGGGAATCGCTAGCGCTTTTATCGTCCTCATCTTCTTCTGCATCTTGCACCTCTATTCTTGCCCTCTTCACCGCTGACCCAGCATGAGTGTGCGAAGCCACAGCACCCGTGGTCGCTTCCGGCGCATCGTTGTGGCTGTTGTTGGTGTGTGCATCCCCACCATTCTGCACCGCCTCCGCTTCCCCACTGCGTCGCTGTGGCGGCTGCTCTTCTGCATCTTCCTCCTCCACGCGCTCTTTCTTCAGCGCCGCACCGACTCGCTCCTCGGCCTTCGCGGGCTGACGGCTTCTTCCTCGCCTTGGTGGCATCGTTAAATCTACAAGACCGAAACCGCGAAGCAACAACGGCGCTGCGAATAAGACACGACTATCACCCCTGTTGAATCCCCGGGAAGTGGGGGAAAAAAGGTTGTGTGTGTGTGTGTGTGTGTGTGTCAAGAGCGGTATGGATCGGTGCCGCTATTGCGGTGCGGCTCGACAGGCGGCGGAGAATAAGAAGGCGCAGAAGAAAGTAGTTGCGTGCGTGGGCTTGGATACGGTATAGGAGTGGAAAGACGCGTTCTGAATCCACCGAGAATACACATATATCTACGGTCTATTTTTGTCTTGTCTATCTATGTACGTGTATGAGCGAAGCAACTTGCGAATGGGTTCTGTCTGCCCTCGACTGATGAGAGAGAGAGAGAGAGGAACGTGAGACAGCACATTTGTGCCAATGGATCGGAAGTGAGGAAAAGGGAGAAAGTCGGCGGAAACAAAAGCAGGCCAAATATAAAGTACCGCGTTGCGGGGTTCGATGACTCCGCTGCGTAGCAGTAAAAACAAAAAAAGAACGGAACATTCTTCACATCACCATTTCCATACGACATATGTTATTACTATTCCTATTTTTTTTACAGGGAGCAACGAGTCGCTTTGACAGCTACGTCCATGATCCTTAGTTTTATATATTTCTTGGCACTTGTACTTGTGTCGGTGTTTGTAGTGTCTGTGAGTCGATGAGCCCATACGACAGTGCCACAACATGACGCACACCGCATGCACAACACGAAGGTAAAGACAGGCAAAAGGCACTACCACATCCACCACGGCATCGGCAGGCTAACCGCATCTTCAACAATTGAGTAAGCCGACAGACATAGGCTCCACCGCAAGCCCCACGAACAGCGCACCGATACGGGCTTCAAACACACCGCAAACGGGAAAAAAAGTAGTCGCCCTTCCGGCACTCACCAATACCGAATAAGCGCACGTGAAAACAATTGGTGGCGTCTGCGACTATGCTATTGTTGTACGACCAACCAAGGCACCAATCACGCAAGAGATATCACGCGAGAAGAAAAGAAAGCTTTTCCGTTGATCCGACACTTGGAACATGTAAACAAGGCCATAAAAAAACCCCGAATCTGCTGTCTAACAAACGAACGCCGTCATTAGCCTGTGAAGTAAACAGAGAAAGAAAAAGCGAAGAACTTACACAAGCAAAGCGCACTATCTGCCACAGCTCCACCAAGTCTCGACCACCCTTCAAGCCAGAACACACGCACATCGGTCGGCCACCCCCACAGGGTTGGCCAGTGCGGCTGGGAGGAAGGTGGACTGCGCGTCCAGACGCACCGGCGGCATCAGCGTCGCGGCGGCTGCTCCGTCCTCGTCGACGGTTCATTCGCCCTTCCCGCCAAAAGCATTCCCCACACTCCGCCGCGCACCGCCGACCGCCACTGGTTCAGTCCCGTGTATATATGTAGGTAGCTTGAGTACACGGAGTTCGAATCAGGGTTGCGGGTTCATACAAATGCCTCGATTTTGACATCATCTGAGGCGGTCGGCGGCGGCACACCTTCGCAGCCGTCCGGCGCGGACACACACGTAGACACACACACACACACACACAAGAAAAAGCACGGCAAGCACGCGTCGCAGGCGTGGCACGCCGGCGGCTCTCGCGAGCCCGATTGAGGCGGTTGTACGGCACCAAGTATAGTAGAGTCCGCTGCCTCACCCACGGAGCTGGCTTAACGATGGCATCACGCCTCGCAGGGCACACGACACGCGTGCGCGCCCGTCTTCTCTCGGACAGCACAGGTGCAGGCGAAATGATGGGGGTAGAATAGCACTTCGACTGTGTTTTCGCTGGCCTTCGCACCGCACACACGCACACAGCAACACACAAGCGCGCATGCACGCTCAGCTCTTGCCCCGCTGGGTATCCTGTGAAACAGCATCGAGGGTATATAATTGCCGCCAAGGGACCTTGAATGCGTGGCGTGTGACACAAACGGCACCGTCATCATCGTCGTCATTAGCATCTCCCAAGAGCAAGTCCGCCGATAGATCAATGGATCGTGTTCCGCAACGGTGCTACTCCTGGTTCGCTCCACAGCTCCGCCAAGTCTCGACCACCCTTCAAGCCAGAACATACGCACATCGGTCGGCCACCCCCACAGGGTTGGCCAGTGCGGCTGGGAGGAAGGTGGACTGCGCGTCCAGACGCACCGGCGGCATCAGCGTCGCGGCGGCTGCTCCGTCCTCGTCGACGGTACATTCGCCCTTCCCGCCAAAAGCATTCCCCACACTCCGCCGCGCACCGCCGACCGCCACTGGTTCAGTCCCGTGTATATATGTAGGTAGCTTGAGTACACGGAGTTCGAATCAGGGTTGCGGGTTCATACAAATGCCTCGATTTTGACATCATCTGAGGCGGTCGGCGGCGGCACACCTTCGCAGCCGTCCGGCGCGGACACACACGTAGACACACACACACACACACACAAGAAAAAGCACGGCAAGCACGCGTCGCAGGCGTGGCACGCCGGCGGCTCTCGCGAGCCCGATTGAGGCGGTTGTACGGCACCAAGTATAGTAGAGTCCGCTGCCTCACCCACGGAGCTGGCTTAACGATGGCATCACGCCTCGCAGGGCACACGACACGCGTGCGCGCCCGTCTTCTCTCGGACAGCACAGGTGCAGGCGAAATGATGGGGGTAGAATAGCACTTCGACTGTGTTTTCGCTGGCCTTCGCACCGCACACACGCACACAGCAACACACAAGCGCGCATGCACGCTCAGCTCTTGCCCCGCTGGGTATCCTGTGAAACAGCATCGAGGGTATATAATTGCCGCCAAGGGACCTTGAATGCGTGGCGTGTGACACAAACGGCACCGTCATCATCGTCGTCATTAGCATCTCCCAAGAGCAAGTCCGCCGATAGATCAATGGATCGTGTTCCGCAACGGTGCTACTCCTGGTTCGCTCCACAGCTCCGCCAAGTCTCGACCACCCTTCAAGCCAGAACATACGCACATCGGTCGGCCACCCCCACAGGGTTGGCCAGTGCGGCTGGGAGGAAGGTGGACTGCGCGTCCAGACGCACCGGCGGCATCAGCGTCGCGGCGGCTGCTCCGTCCTCGTCGACGGTACATTCGCCCTTCCCGCCAAAAGCATTCCCCACACTCCGCCGCGCACCGCCGACCGCCACTGGTTCAGTCCCGTGTATATATGTAGGTAGCTTGAGTACACGGAGTTCGAATCAGGGTTGCGGGTTCATACAAATGCCTCGATTTTGACATCATCTGAGGCGGTCGGCGGCGGCACACCTTCGCAGCCGTCCGGCGCGGACACACACGTAGACACACACACACACACACACAAGAAAAAGCACGGCAAGCACGCGTCGCAGGCGTGGCACGCCGGCGGCTCTCGCGAGCCCGATTGAGGCGGTTGTACGGCACCAAGTATAGTAGAGTCCGCTGCCTCACCCACGGAGCTGGCTTAACGATGGCATCACGCCTCGCAGGGCACACGACACGCGTGCGCGCCCGTCTTCTCTCGGACAGCACAGGTGCAGGCGAAATGATGGGGGTAGAATAGCACTTCGACTGTGTTTTCGCTGGCCTTCGCACCGCACACACGCACACAGCAACACACAAGCGCGCATGCACGCTCAGCTCTTGCCCCGCTGGGTATCCTGTGAAACAGCATCGAGGGTATATAATTGCCGCCAAGGGACCTTGAATGCGTGGCGTGTGACACAAACGGCACCGTCATCATCGTCGTCATTAGCATCTCCCAAGAGCAAGTCCGCCGATAGATCAATGGATCGTGTTCCGCAACGGTGCTACTCCTGGTTCGCTCCACAGTGTGTGTGGGCTAGGCCTACGTGACGGTGACGGTGCGCACGCGTGATGCATCTCATTTAATTATACACCTGAAGCCCCGTGCTACTGACGATAACCGGATTGACTGACGGTGCGTACGTTCCGTGCCGCTGCGTGCGCTGCACGGATTCCGTGGTGCCCGCGACGTGGTGGGGCCACACTCCGCCGCGCACCGCCGACCGCCACTGGTTCAGTCCCGTGTATATATGTAGGTAGCTTGAGTACACGGAGTTCGAATCAGGGTTGCGGGTTCATACAAATGCCTCGATTTTGACATCATCTGAGGCGGTCGGCGGCGGCACACCTTCGCAGCCGTCCGGCGCGGACACACACGTAGACACACACACACACACACACAAGAAAAAGCACGGCAAGCACGCGTCGCAGGCGTGGCACGCCGGCGGCTCTCGCGAGCCCGATTGAGGCGGTTGTACGGCACCAAGTATAGTAGAGTCCGCTGCCTCACCCACGGAGCTGGCTTAACGATGGCATCACGCCTCGCAGGGCACACGACACGCGTGCGCGCCCGTCTTCTCTCGGACAGCACAGGTGCAGGCGAAATGATGGGGGTAGAATAGCACTTCGACTGTGTTTTCGCTGGCCTTCGCACCGCACACACGCACACAGCAACACACAAGCGCGCATGCACGCTCAGCTCTTGCCCCGCTGGGTATCCTGTGAAACAGCATCGAGGGTATATAATTGCCGCCAAGGGACCTTGAATGCGTGGCGTGTGACACAAACGGCACCGTCATCATCGTCGTCATTAGCATCTCCCAAGAGCAAGTCCGCCGATAGATCAATGGATCGTGTTCCGCAACGGTGCTACTCCTGGTTCGCTCCACAGTGTGTGTGGGCTAGGCCTACGTGACGGTGACGGTGCGCACGCGTGATGCATCTCATTTAATTATACACCTGAAGCCCCGTGCTACTGACGATAACCGGATTGACTGACGGTGCGTACGTTCCGTGCCGCTGCGTGCGCTGCACGGATTCCGTGGTGCCCGCGACGTGGTGGGGCCACACTCCGCCGCGCACCGCCGACCGCCACTGGTTCAGTCCCGTGTATATATGTAGGTAGCTTGAGTACACGGAGTTCGAATCAGGGTTGCGGGTTCATACAAATGCCTCGATTTTGACATCATCTGAGGCGGTCGGCGGCGGCACACCTTCGCAGCCGTCCGGCGCGGACACACACGTAGACACACACACACACACACACAAGAAAAAGCACGGCAAGCACGCGTCGCAGGCGTGGCACGCCGGCGGCTCTCGCGAGCCCGATTGAGGCGGTTGTACGGCACCAAGTATAGTAGAGTCCGCTGCCTCACCCACGGAGCTGGCTTAACGATGGCATCACGCCTCGCAGGGCACACGACACGCGTGCGCGCCCGTCTTCTCTCGGACAGCACAGGTGCAGGCGAAATGATGGGGGTAGAATAGCACTTCGACTGTGTTTTCGCTGGCCTTCGCACCGCACACACGCACACAGCAACACACAAGCGCGCATGCACGCTCAGCTCTTGCCCCGCTGGGTATCCTGTGAAACAGCATCGAGGGTATATAATTGCCGCCAAGGGACCTTGAATGCGTGGCGTGTGACACAAACGGCACCGTCATCATCGTCGTCATTAGCATCTCCCAAGAGCAAGTCCGCCGATAGATCAATGGATCGTGTTCCGCAACGGTGCTACTCCTGGTTCGCTCCACAGTGTGTGTGGGCTAGGCCTACGTGACGGTGACGGTGCGCACGCGTGATGCATCTCATTTAATTATACACCTGAAGCCCCGTGCTACTGACGATAACCGGATTGACTGACGGTGCGTACGTTCCGTGCCGCTGCGTGCGCTGCACGGATTCCGTGGTGCCCGCGACGTGGTGGGGCCACACTCCGCCGCGCACCGCCGACCGCCACTGGTTCAGTCCCGTGTATATATGTAGGTAGCTTGAGTACACGGAGTTCGAATCAGGGTTGCGGGTTCATACAAATGCCTCGATTTTGACATCATCTGAGGCGGTCGGCGGCGGCACACCTTCGCAGCCGTCCGGCGCGGACACACACGTAGACACACACACACACACACACAAGAAAAAGCACGGCAAGCACGCGTCGCAGGCGTGGCACGCCGGCGGCTCTCGCGAGCCCGATTGAGGCGGTTGTACGGCACCAAGTATAGTAGAGTCCGCTGCCTCACCCACGGAGCTGGCTTAACGATGGCATCACGCCTCGCAGGGCACACGACACGCGTGCGCGCCCGTCTTCTCTCGGACAGCACAGGTGCAGGCGAAATGATGGGGGTAGAATAGCACTTCGACTGTGTTTTCGCTGGCCTTCGCACCGCACACACGCACACAGCAACACACAAGCGCGCATGCACGCTCAGCTCTTGCCCCGCTGGGTATCCTGTGAAACAGCATCGAGGGTATATAATTGCCGCCAAGGGACCTTGAATGCGTGGCGTGTGACACAAACGGCACCGTCATCATCGTCGTCATTAGCATCTCCCAAGAGCAAGTCCGCCGATAGATCAATGGATCGTGTTCCGCAACGGTGCTACTCCTGGTTCGCTCCACAGTGTGTGTGGGCTAGGCCTACGTGACGGTGACGGTGCGCACGCGTGATGCATCTCATTTAATTATACACCTGAAGCCCCGTGCTACTGACGATAACCGGATTGACTGACGGTGCGTACGTTCCGTGCCGCTGCGTGCGCTGCACGGATTCCGTGGTGCCCGCGACGTGGTGGGGCCACACTCCGCCGCGCACCGCCGACCGCCACTGGTTCAGTCCCGTGTATATATGTAGGTAGCTTGAGTACACGGAGTTCGAATCAGGGTTGCGGGTTCATACAAATGCCTCGATTTTGACATCATCTGAGGCGGTCGGCGGCGGCACACCTTCGCAGCCGTCCGGCGCGGACACACACGTAGACACACACACACACACACACAAGAAAAAGCACGGCAAGCACGCGTCGCAGGCGTGGCACGCCGGCGGCTCTCGCGAGCCCGATTGAGGCGGTTGTACGGCACCAAGTATAGTAGAGTCCGCTGCCTCACCCACGGAGCTGGCTTAACGATGGCATCACGCCTCGCAGGGCACACGACACGCGTGCGCGCCCGTCTTCTCTCGGACAGCACAGGTGCAGGCGAAATGATGGGGGTAGAATAGCACTTCGACTGTGTTTTCGCTGGCCTTCGCACCGCACACACGCACACAGCAACACACAAGCGCGCATGCACGCTCAGCTCTTGCCCCGCTGGGTATCCTGTGAAACAGCATCGAGGGTATATAATTGCCGCCAAGGGACCTTGAATGCGTGGCGTGTGACACAAACGGCACCGTCATCATCGTCGTCATTAGCATCTCCCAAGAGCAAGTCCGCCGATAGATCAATGGATCGTGTTCCGCAACGGTGCTACTCCTGGTTCGCTCCACAGTGTGTGTGGGCTAGGCCTACGTGACGGTGACGGTGCGCACGCGTGATGCATCTCATTTAATTATACACCTGAAGCCCCGTGCTACTGACGATAACCGGATTGACTGACGGTGCGTACGTTCCGTGCCGCTGCGTGCGCTGCACGGATTCCGTGGTGCCCGCGACGTGGTGGGGCCACACTCCGCCGCGCACCGCCGACCGCCACTGGTTCAGTCCCGTGTATATATGTAGGTAGCTTGAGTACACGGAGTTCGAATCAGGGTTGCGGGTTCATACAAATGCCTCGATTTTGACATCATCTGAGGCGGTCGGCGGCGGCACACCTTCGCAGCCGTCCGGCGCGGACACACACGTAGACACACACACACACACACACAAGAAAAAGCACGGCAAGCACGCGTCGCAGGCGTGGCACGCCGGCGGCTCTCGCGAGCCCGATTGAGGCGGTTGTACGGCACCAAGTATAGTAGAGTCCGCTGCCTCACCCACGGAGCTGGCTTAACGATGGCATCACGCCTCGCAGGGCACACGACACGCGTGCGCGCCCGTCTTCTCTCGGACAGCACAGGTGCAGGCGAAATGATGGGGGTAGAATAGCACTTCGACTGTGTTTTCGCTGGCCTTCGCACCGCACACACGCACACAGCAACACACAAGCGCGCATGCACGCTCAGCTCTTGCCCCGCTGGGTATCCTGTGAAACAGCATCGAGGGTATATAATTGCCGCCAAGGGACCTTGAATGCGTGGCGTGTGACACAAACGGCACCGTCATCATCGTCGTCATTAGCATCTCCCAAGAGCAAGTCCGCCGATAGATCAATGGATCGTGTTCCGCAACGGTGCTACTCCTGGTTCGCTCCACAGTGTGTGTGGGCTAGGCCTACGTGACGGTGACGGTGCGCACGCGTGATGCATCTCATTTAATTATACACCTGAAGCCCCGTGCTACTGACGATAACCGGATTGACTGACGGTGCGTACGTTCCGTGCCGCTGCGTGCGCTGCACGGATTCCGTGGTGCCCGCGACGTGGTGGGGCCACACTCCGCCGCGCACCGCCGACCGCCACTGGTTCAGTCCCGTGTATATATGTAGGTAGCTTGAGTACACGGAGTTCGAATCAGGGTTGCGGGTTCATACAAATGCCTCGATTTTGACATCATCTGAGGCGGTCGGCGGCGGCACACCTTCGCAGCCGTCCGGCGCGGACACACACGTAGACACACACACACACACACACAAGAAAAAGCACGGCAAGCACGCGTCGCAGGCGTGGCACGCCGGCGGCTCTCGCGAGCCCGATTGAGGCGGTTGTACGGCACCAAGTATAGTAGAGTCCGCTGCCTCACCCACGGAGCTGGCTTAACGATGGCATCACGCCTCGCAGGGCACACGACACGCGTGCGCGCCCGTCTTCTCTCGGACAGCACAGGTGCAGGCGAAATGATGGGGGTAGAATAGCACTTCGACTGTGTTTTCGCTGGCCTTCGCACCGCACACACGCACACAGCAACACACAAGCGCGCATGCACGCTCAGCTCTTGCCCCGCTGGGTATCCTGTGAAACAGCATCGAGGGTATATAATTGCCGCCAAGGGACCTTGAATGCGTGGCGTGTGACACAAACGGCACCGTCATCATCGTCGTCATTAGCATCTCCCAAGAGCAAGTCCGCCGATAGATCAATGGATCGTGTTCCGCAACGGTGCTACTCCTGGTTCGCTCCACAGTGTGTGTGGGCTAGGCCTACGTGACGGTGACGGTGCGCACGCGTGATGCATCTCATTTAATTATACACCTGAAGCCCCGTGCTACTGACGATAACCGGATTGACTGACGGTGCGTACGTTCCGTGCCGCTGCGTGCGCTGCACGGATTCCGTGGTGCCCGCGACGTGGTGGGGCCACACTCCGCCGCGCACCGCCGACCGCCACTGGTTCAGTCCCGTGTATATATGTAGGTAGCTTGAGTACACGGAGTTCGAATCAGGGTTGCGGGTTCATACAAATGCCTCGATTTTGACATCATCTGAGGCGGTCGGCGGCGGCACACCTTCGCAGCCGTCCGGCGCGGACACACACGTAGACACACACACACACACACACAAGAAAAAGCACGGCAAGCACGCGTCGCAGGCGTGGCACGCCGGCGGCTCTCGCGAGCCCGATTGAGGCGGTTGTACGGCACCAAGTATAGTAGAGTCCGCTGCCTCACCCACGGAGCTGGCTTAACGATGGCATCACGCCTCGCAGGGCACACGACACGCGTGCGCGCCCGTCTTCTCTCGGACAGCACAGGTGCAGGCGAAATGATGGGGGTAGAATAGCACTTCGACTGTGTTTTCGCTGGCCTTCGCACCGCACACACGCACACAGCAACACACAAGCGCGCATGCACGCTCAGCTCTTGCCCCGCTGGGTATCCTGTGAAACAGCATCGAGGGTATATAATTGCCGCCAAGGGACCTTGAATGCGTGGCGTGTGACACAAACGGCACCGTCATCATCGTCGTCATTAGCATCTCCCAAGAGCAAGTCCGCCGATAGATCAATGGATCGTGTTCCGCAACGGTGCTACTCCTGGTTCGCTCCACAGTGTGTGTGGGCTAGGCCTACGTGACGGTGACGGTGCGCACGCGTGATGCATCTCATTTAATTATACACCTGAAGCCCCGTGCTACTGACGATAACCGGATTGACTGACGGTGCGTACGTTCCGTGCCGCTGCGTGCGCTGCACGGATTCCGTGGTGCCCGCGACGTGGTGGGGCCACACTCCGCCGCGCACCGCCGACCGCCACTGGTTCAGTCCCGTGTATATATGTAGGTAGCTTGAGTACACGGAGTTCGAATCAGGGTTGCGGGTTCATACAAATGCCTCGATTTTGACATCATCTGAGGCGGTCGGCGGCGGCACACCTTCGCAGCCGTCCGGCGCGGACACACACGTAGACACACACACACACACACACAAGAAAAAGCACGGCAAGCACGCGTCGCAGGCGTGGCACGCCGGCGGCTCTCGCGAGCCCGATTGAGGCGGTTGTACGGCACCAAGTATAGTAGAGTCCGCTGCCTCACCCACGGAGCTGGCTTAACGATGGCATCACGCCTCGCAGGGCACACGACACGCGTGCGCGCCCGTCTTCTCTCGGACAGCACAGGTGCAGGCGAAATGATGGGGGTAGAATAGCACTTCGACTGTGTTTTCGCTGGCCTTCGCACCGCACACACGCACACAGCAACACACAAGCGCGCATGCACGCTCAGCTCTTGCCCCGCTGGGTATCCTGTGAAACAGCATCGAGGGTATATAATTGCCGCCAAGGGACCTTGAATGCGTGGCGTGTGACACAAACGGCACCGTCATCATCGTCGTCATTAGCATCTCCCAAGAGCAAGTCCGCCGATAGATCAATGGATCGTGTTCCGCAACGGTGCTACTCCTGGTTCGCTCCACAGTGTGTGTGGGCTAGGCCTACGTGACGGTGACGGTGCGCACGCGTGATGCATCTCATTTAATTATACACCTGAAGCCCCGTGCTACTGACGATAACCGGATTGACTGACGGTGCGTACGTTCCGTGCCGCTGCGTGCGCTGCACGGATTCCGTGGTGCCCGCGACGTGGTGGGGCCACACTCCGCCGCGCACCGCCGACCGCCACTGGTTCAGTCCCGTGTATATATGTAGGTAGCTTGAGTACACGGAGTTCGAATCAGGGTTGCGGGTTCATACAAATGCCTCGATTTTGACATCATCTGAGGCGGTCGGCGGCGGCACACCTTCGCAGCCGTCCGGCGCGGACACACACGTAGACACACACACACACACACACAAGAAAAAGCACGGCAAGCACGCGTCGCAGGCGTGGCACGCCGGCGGCTCTCGCGAGCCCGATTGAGGCGGTTGTACGGCACCAAGTATAGTAGAGTCCGCTGCCTCACCCACGGAGCTGGCTTAACGATAACAGGTGGAATGTGTTTTCTTTTTATAGGCTGTGTTAAACCATTGTCGGGGAAGTGTGCCCGACCTATGCCGTAAAGAAAGGGCTCTTTCCCACGGCAATAAAGAAAAGAGATCGAAGGAAGAGAGTGAAAGGGCAGCGGGTCGTAAGGGGAGGATTGTGGTGGTGGGAGCGAAGTGTGTGTTAACCAACACATGGGGCAATCTCTTGTTATCTGGTGAAGGAAATTATCGGACTGTGGGGTAGTCTGCTCTTTTTGCTGATGGGGATGCGCTGACGTGCGGGCGTTGGCGAAGAGTCGTGGTGTGATCTCCTCTCACTAGTAGGACGTGCGCTGCGCTCTTTCGCCCTGGGAGGTGTGTGTGTGTGTGTGTGTGTATGGCCGCAGGGCTGCACAGCACACCGTGTGTGTGTGACCGCTGTCTTCCAGGAGAAGAACGTGTAGAAGTGATTGGATTTCTTCGCGGGCGCGTTACTAATGACTGCCTAACGAAATGAGATATATATATATATATAGAAAAGAAGAAAACACCACCCCTCGCCTACGCGAGACCGAGACTGTCTCACAACGCAATACAAATGAAGCTGTCGGAAAACGAAGAAGATCACAAACAACAGCTGCCACACGTCATCATCGAGCACAGCCAAAACAACAACAACAAAAAGACAAGGATGATTGAAGGCACGACCCGCTTCACCGTGTCCAGTCCATCCGCCACCGGTGGATGCATCAGGTACGGCCAAATGAACCATTATGACAGAAATCGGCATCAACACAAGCGCGAGCGCATCCCGCACACCTCTCTCGATAAGATGACGACGCACCACGCTGACCAGACACCGGAAAAAAATAACCTTGTCCGCAGCGGTGGTGGCGTGCAACACGCCGCAAACCGATTGAAAAACTACTCCGGCGCAACCCGGAGCTTCGCAAGAGGAGCCCAGCGCAGAAAGCAATCATGAAAGATTCTGCTTTCATTTCCTTACTATGCCGTCTGCTGCATGAACTCCCAGCGCTGCACCATGATCTTCTGGGTGCACAGCAACGCCTCCTTCGCCACCTCGGGATTGGTATGCGACATGAGGGACATCACGCGCTCCTTCACGCCGGCCATCGCCGCGAGGGTGAGGAGATTGCGTCCCGTCGGGTGATAGCGGATGATCTCGCCCAGGTCGTGGCAGGCCACCGCCAGCGTCACTTCATTCTTCGACTCCCGCAGCGTCTTGCCCAGCGCCACCAGCACCTCGTAGTTGTTGTCCTCCACTTTCTCCGCGTTTTCTTTCCAGAACTTAGCGCTCGTGTGCACCGGTGTCCACTCGAGCACGCCACTCAGCACCTCGCCGCGGTACTGCGAGAAGCTTGTGAGGACTTGCATGGACTTCTCCAGCGCCGCGTTGAGGTGCTCGACCATGACGCTGATGTCCTCGTCACCGAACTTGCGGCGGAACAGCTGACCGAGGGTCTTGATCATGCCCACACTCACCATCTCCGCTACGAGCGACGGGCCCTTCTTGAAGGTGCTGATCTGCTCCGCGGTGTCGCCCTGGTGGAGACGACCGAGGACTTGGATACTCTCATCTACCCACTCGTCCGAGAGCGGGTTCAGCATTTGGTTCATGTACTTGCGCTCCGCCTCCACCATGTTCAGCAGCGTCATCAGCGTCACCCGCACGCACTTTTCCTTCTGCACTCGCTGCAGAACGCGGTGCAGCTGCGGGATCATTCGCTCGCGCACCAGCAGCACGATGCCCTCGTACTCGAACGACAGCAGCCATGACAGCAGCAGGCTCTCGTAGATGATCTGAATGATGCCGGCGGAGTCGCTCGACACGATGTCGGTCAGCAGGCGCGGAATGCACGAGACGATGTCCTCCTGGAAGAAGAGCCGGCGGTAATCCTTGCGGCGGGCCAGCTGCACACAGGCCTGCACCGTGAACTCCACATCCGCCACCTGCAACGTCTCCGGGGCAAAGGTGTGACGTGCCAAGGAGAAGAACTCTTTAAACGAGCCCTCGTTGCCTTCGTAGGTGCCGAAGCGCAGCGCCGTCGCCGCAAGATAAATCGCCGGGTTCGAAATCCCGAGCGTTTCGTTGTGCGTCGAGGCGATCTGCAGCAGCAGCGAGGCCGGGTGCCCGCCAAACTGCTTCTGTAGATCATCACGACCGAGCTGGGCGCCAATGACATGGTCGGCGAACACCAAATCTGCCAGGAAGCGCAGCGCGTAGCCTAAGATGTGCTCGGCGTGGGTGCCGGCGCAGACGCGGAAGAGCGCGATGGCGAGCGCCTCCTCGCGGCCGCCGACGAGAGACGTGACGAGCTCTTCATCCAGACGGTTTGTGAAGAGCTGCTCCAGCAGGCGGATCGTGCTCTCATCGAGCAGCTGCAGCTGACGGACAAGGCTGACGGTGTCCGCGGCGTCGGCGGAGAGGGCGGGCATCGTTGCTGGATTTAAAACAAGCAGAAGACAAAACAACCGAAAACAGAAGGCCGGATACGATAGAGCTCGGTTGGGGTTGCTCCGAAGGAAATGAAAACACACGCAAGAGAAGAGGAAACGAAAGAGTTATGCTGGGGATCAAAAAACTGCAACGCTGACGCCTCAACGTTATTTCGCTGCTGATGATGATGATGGGATAGATTTGCGTATGAGCCGGAGAGGCCGAGATGAAGGGAAGAGAGACGAGGAACCACAAAAAGTGAAGGTGGTTTTGAGAAAAGTGATGAAGGTGGTGAGGAACGCCAAAGACTCCGCTGCAGAGATAAGGCAGAGAAAGAAGAACAGAACAAGAAAACCCTCAACCACGTAATACCAATAATGGAGGTTGTTGCTCCACCGTTGACGCGGTCAAGGAACACATGACCAAACGCAAACGCACACACATTCCCATGCAGCAGCGTTGACGTGCGGGGTGATTTTTAGGGGTAGCTGCACAAAACAAAGAATTCAATGAGAGTCGGCAATAAGCAACTCCTTGTGCTTTTCGAAAACAAACAAACAAAAGCCTGTTCGTGATGAAAGCATTTGGGGGAAAAAGAAAAGGTACACTCATACAGGAATAAAGACGAGGCAATTGTACGCGCTGCGGTAATACAAATCTAGTAACGAGGTGAAGAAGAGAGATCTATCAAACTAAAAAAAGATGAACGGAAAGGCGACGTACGAAATCGCGCACGTTTACTCCCTTGAATGCGGTAGTGCAACGAGCACGCTGAAAACACTTCGACACCAGCATCGAGGATTAATGCCACGCCGCTTTACGAGGCTGCGCCATGGCACGTGTGTTTTCATCCCGCATGCGCTGCATCTCCGCAAACACGTCTTCCGCCGGTTGCGCCGCCTCTCCCTCGTCGATGTCCGCACCGTCGGGCCGACCTCGGGTTGGGGTTCCCCGTGCACCGCGTCGTTGGCGCTGTGGTGTCCGGTTCGCCGCCGCCTCTCGCGATGGAGTCTGCGGTCGTGGCGGCAGCGAGGTCGGACCTCGCGGCACCACCGGCATCATCGCCATTCGGGAGCGCTCGCTGCACACCGTCTTGACCTCGTCCAGAGTGAAGTCGTCGGAGGTCCACCGGCGCGGCGCGTGCCGGGGCGGAGACTGCGGGAGGCGCTCCTTCTTCCGCCGCTCCTCTCGCATCTCTTCCTGATGCTGCGCTCCTTCCTTTTCCTCTGGCGCATTGGTGCTGCTCACGTTGGTGGCTGCATTCGCTGAGGCGGTCGCTTGCGAGTCGTGCGCATTCGACTCCATAACAGTGGGAGCAGGCACGGCGTTGTGATTGTCTGCGACTTTACCGGAGCAGTGTGTTGTTGTGAAGGTGTTGCGACCCCCCGATGGACTCAGCGTCGTGGAGGACGCCGCTGTCGCAACGCACGAGGACGGCGGCGGCAGCGCCGTCTCGACGCTGCAGCTGGAAAGGCAGGGGTCCATGCGAGTCGTCGAGGCAGAGGCGCGGGTTTGAATCTCGAGCAGCTGGAAGTCGTCGTCCTCACCCGCTGCCGTCCAGCGCCGCGCTGCGTCGATGTTTACATGAACCGCGCTGCTGGGTAACGCGCTCTCAAACGGGTTCTCCTTCGCCACAAGGCGCGTTCCACTGTTGCCGCCGCTCACGTTGTGGCCGTCTGCTGTAGCCGCAGCCGTAGTGACCGCCGCAGGATCTTCTTCGTCTTGTAGCTCGGCTGCCTTCTTGGCGGAAGCCGCCTCGCCAGAGCGTCGGCAGGCGTCCTTGCCGGAGTCTCTGCCCTGCGCAGACGGCGGCGAGGGCGAGGAGAGAAAAAGGTTGCGGCGCAGGTTGTCCGCCGTCAGCTCCATCGACTGCACGGTGGACGCCGCCGCCGTCGGACTGCCCGTCGCGTCCGTGCCGGTCTTCTTTCCAGGTGAGGATTCACTGCCACCGCCGCGCTGCGCAGCTCCCTTCGCCGGGGCGGGGGATGAGTACTTCGCGACGTCAGCGCCGCCTGGACTCCCTTTACCCGGACTCGCCGCCGGCCGGCTCCCGTTCGCCCCGGCAGGGTTGCGGGAGCGCGGAATGAGCGTGTTTTGAGTGGCGGACGCAGCGGATGGACCGCCGAGCCGCGGGCGGCCGCGAACGGGGCGGTGTGCGTTGGCCCCCGCCCCCCGGCCCCCCGACGCGTTCGGTGTTGCGTCCTTCGTCGTAGCCAACCGCTCGAATACATTCGGCTGCTTCTCCGGCGTGGTAGCCGCTGGTGCTGCCGCAGCTGCTGCGGAAGCGTCTGCGAAGTCGTCGTCGATTGTCTGGAAGTCCGTCCAGCCCACGCTCTCTTGCCTTTCATTCCCGTAAGATGGCCGCTGCTGCCGCTGCTGCTGCTGTGGCGGGGGAGCCAGACTCGGCGTAATCGGGTAGTCGCAGAAGAGCTCGATTTTCCCACCACCGCTACTGCTGCCGCTACCGTTCTCTTCCTGCGAGAGCAGCTCGGACAGCATCACGTCCCAGTCTTGCTGATTTAACAGAGAAATAAAGTCGCCGTCGACGTCCTCGTAGCGGATGCGCAGTCGCCGCTCTTCCGGTGATGACGACGTGCCGACCGCCACCGCCGCGCCGCTGCACGACGACTGCGCCAGCTGGGCTTGACAGTGCGCGTGCAGCTGGTCGTAGACGTCGGTGAACTTCGCCTGCGCTGCGTCCGCCACCGGCATCACGCGTGTCTGCGCGTCGAAGTGAATCTTCAGTCGCGCCGTCAGTAAACGACGTAGACGTGCGCGAGCGGCGTCGATCAGCGCGCCGCTGATGCCGGCCGCTTCCGCCTGTTGGATACGCTGCCGCAGATCGCCCGCCGCCGCAGCGACAGAGGGCCAACGGTGACAGTTGTGCAGGCTGCTGCTCTCCGCGCTGTTGCTGCTACGGGCAGTGGTGACCATCCGTGCGCTGTCCTCGCTGGAGCGCTGGGTCCCCGCGGGGGACCCTACGTCGTGCGTTGGGCGCCGCGGTGTAACCTGCGCAGACGGAGTGCGAAGCCCCGCATCGTTGGGGTAGCTTGTTTTGCTCTGGCGCGTCCCCGCCCGATCGTCCGGGGTGTGGCCGAGCGCCTGCTCCAACTGTCGCTGGGCTTGGCCCTGCGAGAACAGCATCGCGAAGACGTCGCACAACTCACGGTAGAGGACGTCGAAGTCGGCCGGCCAGGCGGCGGTGGTGGTGTGCGGGATGTACAGGGCAGACACGGGGAAGTCCGCGGGGAAGCCTTCGCCGATCCACGTAGCCGTCGCAGAGTGCCGTGATAGTTGAGCCGGGATTGCGGTGCCGTTGGTTTTAAGGGCGTTGAAGTTTAAAAGAGGCACCTGCGGTGGAAGGGGAGAACCGGCCAAGTCCGCTCCAGCAGCCACATTACCATCAACATCAGCAGCACGCGGAGGAGAGAAGAGGGTGGTGGCGTCCGAGGCCTGTCCATGGTGCAGCGGCGATGGCGGTGAGAGGTGCGCTGCCGTGCCGTGCGCCAGTGCACCGCGACCCACCGCAACCGCCACCCGCGCCGACGCCGCATCGTACGGCAGGCGCCAGCGAAGGAGGAGCTCGTTGACGCGTGTAATGTGATCCAGAAGGGTCTCCAGCGTCGGGGATGGCGTTTGCAGAAGGGCGTCCACGGCGCTCCGCAAACGCTCCGCCTCCTGTATGCGGTGAAGAAGATCCTCTGCCTGCTTCACGAGGGCCGCGTCGTCCCGTTGCGCGTCGTCACGGTTGCCGCCACCAGACGGACACCCGCTGCGGACCTGCGTATACGCCTGCGCCGCCTTCAACGCTGGCGCCAGCACGGCGCCGATCACGCTGTCGGGCTCTGCCATGAGGCTCCGCAGCTGATCCATCACCGCCTGCTTTCGCGCAAAGGTATGGCCCAACTCGGTCACCGGCACCACGATTTGTGCGTGGTGCAAGTCAGAGACGGTCTCCCCAGGGCGAAGAATCTCTTGCAGCCCTGCGATCTGCAGCGCGTCCATGCGAGAGCGGCGGATGGCGGCGTCGGTGCGGCCCGTGCTGGCGAGTTGGCGGGCGTCGAGCACGAGCTGCCGCCACGCCCGCATCGCAGGGAACCAGCGCGACTCCAACCACTGAAAGAACGGGCTTGCCTTCAGCATGGAGAGTGGAAAGAAGAGGCGCCTGGGAGACGAAGACCTGCATGCGCATCTACCTGTCTTGTCGTTGTCCGTCACACCACCACCACCACTACCACCGTAATGCTGGTGCTGCCTCTCCTCTTCCACCTCGACACTCTTCCGGAAGCTGTCCCACACTTCACGTGCTTCGCCGAGGTCGTGGTGGGCCGCGATGTCACGAAGCAACACGACCTGCTGGGCCATGCGAGCGACAAAGTCCACCAGCTGATGCATCTCGGCGAACACGGAACGGTGATCGGCGAACAGGCGGCGCACCTCCGGTGCCTCGTGCAACGATAGCTGACGAGCCACGCCGTCGACAACCCGCAACAGTTGTGAGCCGCGCTCCAGCGCGGTCTTCTCGAGCAGCGGGAGGTCCACGTCTTCGCCCAGGTGTGCGTACTCGAGTTTCGTGAAGGCGCTCAACAAACCGCTGGCGGCTCTGTGCAAGTCGGGCAGCAGCGCCACGGATCCAAAGCTGCTTGGGTTGTGATGGGCGGCCCCTTCCCCACCCACGCCATCCGGTGCTCCTTCTTCCTCTTCCGCATCGTCGATGCCCTCGTCAACCCTGCTGTGGTGCACGTGATACCCCGTAGAGCGGCGACGCGGCACCATGGAGGCGCGGAAGTCGTCCGTGGAGTCGGGCGGTGGTCCGCACCGACGTCGCTCGCCAAGTGCGCGTGCGATACTCACCACATAGGTCAAGACGGAGTCCGCTTGGTCCAGCTGCATCCGCAGAGCTCCGTCGAGTTCGGGTGACGGCGTGCGTTGCCTTGTCGCTGCTACGGCTACGCGCTCCTTCTTCGCGTCGGTGGATGGCGCCGTGGTGGTGGATGACCCGGCAGTGGCAGAAGCAGAAGATGCCACCTTGCGCTGGCCAGCAGCGGTGGCGGGAGTTCGCGAATCTTTCACGTTTACCGTGCGCTTCGGGGCAGGGCCGCGCTGTGACGATGCGCTGACTCTCGCAGCCGACGGGGAAGTCGAAGTGGCCGCGCATGGACCACCACCACCAGCGGCACCGCCTCGTGCGCTGGAGGGGCCGCTGCGAAGGAGCGCCGTCGGCGTGCCTGCGGAGGAGGAAGACGACTTCGGCGCCGCACCACCGGGGGCAACGGCTGCTGCCGCTGTCGCTGCTGCTGTCACGTGGGTGTTCTCCTTATCTGCACTTTTCTCCGTCTGCTTACCGGTTGCCGCAACACGCGGGGCAGCAGCATCAACGTGCCCGCCCCGGCGTCGGTGCTCCGGCACGTACGACTGCGCCGGCGTCGTAAAGGGGCTGAGGTCGACATCTTCGCCTTCTGCATTTGTGTCAGAGGAGTTCGCCGAGACGGTGATGTGCGACGGCGCCATCGCGACGACCGGCGAGCGCACTTGACGGAGCGCGCCGCCGCCACAACCGTTGCCACACACGGTGGGCTTCGAGTTCACACGCTTTGCTGTTTCTTGTAACGCAGGCTGCAGCGGCTGCTTCGACTTCAGTTGCTGCTGCTGCAGCTCGAAGCTGTTCCGACCGAAGCTCTTCACGTAGTTGCCGTTGCTGCGGTGGCGCGCACCATTTGCAGCAAGCGACGGCGGCGGCGAGACAACGCGACGCGTCCCGTTGACCGTCTCGGCGGGGCGGCTCATTAGAGTGTATACAGAGCCGTGTGCTGAGGGAAAAGAAAAAAAGGAAAGCAGGAGAAGGATCTCTAAGCGTCTAAGAACAAAAACAAAGAAATCGGATATGTGAGCTCAACGAAGTGGAATCAAACGAATACAAAAATGGCAACAAAAACAAATAGTAGGGTGGCAAAAGAAGGAGGAGGGGGGAGAGGCACAAGGTGCGCCGCTTTTGTTTCTCCCCCGGTAGAGGCGACACGGCAGCCGTTAAGAGCGTAGAGACACGCAACACCGTTTCAGCAATCGCTTGTTGGCAACGTGCTGTACTCGATATGAAGTTGTCCCAACACACACACACACACAAGTTGGAGACAGGACGCCCAATGAAAGAAGGGAAAGGAGGAGGGTGGAGAGGACAAGAGGAGGGATGGGATGAAATTCGGTAGCGAGAAAAAGAAAAAACCAACGCTGAGAGGGCGAACACAACAAAAGACATAAAACCACCCTTCCCCTTCCCCACACGCACCGCCGCGAGTTTTCGTGTTGCGTGCGTGAGTCGTGCACTTGACGGCAATAAGGGGGGACTTTGGCCAACGTGCGCTCATGATCAACGCAACCGCCGAATGCCGCTTCATCGCTGCGTCCCCTTCACTTTCAGGGGTGTTTAACGCTTTTGGTTTCGTTTTGAGATGTCGGCCAACATCAACGCACAGGATGTTGCTTTTGCTCTGTTTACAAAGACAGAGACGAGTAGAGCCCATAGAATGAACAGACACCGGACGAAGGAAAAGAACAGTGCGACCAGCAGAAGCGCGCGCATGTGTGTGTGTGTGTGTGTGTGTGTGTGTGAAAGGAGAGAGAACAGCAGCAACACACGATAGAACCACATCGACAAGGCGGAGCACTTGAAGAAAGCAGCTCCACACTTTTATTACAAAGGACACGGTCCTCCCTTGCGGTCCCCCGGCGCAGGCGCGTGGGAATCACAGGTCGCCCGTGTCTTCCGCCTCCCCCGCATCCACCGACGACGGCGGCGCTGGTGCGGGAGCAACCTCTACCACATCTTCCTCCAGT
>NW_015438370.1:533814-542164 GCF_001293395.1 Leptomonas pyrrhocoris
CACACGGCCCTCCCGCTGCAGCTCCGCTAGGTGAACCGTGAAGGGCACGACGACGCGACCGAGTACCTCGGCCTCGGCGCTGGAATCCGTCGGCACGGACGAGGAGGAGGGAGTCGCCGCCGCGTGCGTGGGCCGTCGCTGCCGACGTCGCCACATCTGCAGGGTGACCTCCCACGGCCCCTCCACCAGCCGATGCAGCGGCTTTGTGATTTGGCCGTGGAAGACGCCCTCCTCCCTGCCCTCCGCCGCGTCCTCTTCGTCCAGGTCCGTCAGCGCGACACGAGCCCCGGGCGCGGCACCAAACGCGCCGTCCGCTTCATTGTCATCCGCCTCCTCCGCAGCGGCTGTCGGCGGCATCGTCGCGGGAAAGGGCAGCGGACATCCCCGCAGCATCCGGCGGTGCTGCAGCGCAAAATCGGGGTTCACCTCCTCATCCGCCGCTAAATCGTTGTCGCCCTGCTCCGCCGCCATCCACGCACACTCGCCTTCGACGATGCCGTCGCAGCACATACTGTAGCCGTCCCCGCCGTTGTACCCCTTGTACTGTACCGTGGAGTCGCCCTTGGCGCATAGGGAGACGGCGTAGCGCCAGACGTCCTCGTCCTCGGTGAGGAAGAGCTCCGTGGGCGCCCTCGACCTCTTCTTTTGTTGCTGCTGCTGAGGCGAGTGCTGCGCCGTGCGTGCGCTTGACGCAGACAGCTCCGCCGTGTTGGCCGCGAAGTAGTCCGCGTCGGTGCCGATTTGGCGCCGCAGCACCGCCGCCACGTCGTCTGCCCGACGCATCGACCACCGCACCGTCACATTGCACGAGGTCGCCGCCGCCTTCTCGCCGGCTTGCGAAGACAATGGCGGTGTCCCCCTGTCTGCGGTCGTCGCACAGCGCAGCTCAGCCGCGGCGGCTGTTACGGTGAAGTAGTGAAACATGCAGTTGTCCGTGGCGTCCGCCTTCGCCACGGCGACGAAGGAGTCCATCGCCGAGAAGGGGCGGAGGCAGCGGAAGGGGCGCGAGGACGGCGCAGCGGATGCAAGGCCAGCGGCGGTGCACAGGAGCACGAGCAGCGTCGCGACAACGACAGCGTGAAATGCACGTTGTGCGCTGCCCATTTGTAAGTGGCAGCCGAAAGAAGGAGAGGTACGCATCGTGGCGACAAGCAGGCCGCTCAAATTGTCTGAACTTGTATACCTCACATAAACGCGTACACACACAGAAGATCGGAGCAGAAACACAAAGTTCCGCTATTCTGGTATTTTGTTTTAAAGAGAAGAATGAAGACTGCAATGTACAGCGGACGCAATTTCGTGATGAGAAGGGAGAAAGAGAGAAACGGCAGGATGTCAGGGGGTCATGAGCACGCGGGAAGCAAGTGCCAGCTGGCCGTTGTGTGTCTCCAGTGGCATGAAATGGAAAAGGGGGGAAAGACACGCACGCATCCACGAAGGTTTCACCGCAATCAGGCAGCCAACACGCACTCCCCAACGGATCACCAACGCTGAGCAGAAGTCAGCACAGAAGACGGACGAACGTTCGGAAATAAATAATTGTTGTTGTCTTCTGGCGCTTCTCTTGGGGGCTGCAGTGAATGCGTCAACATACACACGTCTACGTAGAGAGAGAGAGAGGTTTGTTTTGAAAACAAATGTTACTACTGTTTTTTGCGGAAGGGCTGAGTGAGACCGGAAGAGCCACAAGAAAGAGAACCTGCACAACCACGTAGCGGAGCGGCAAGACGAACCCCAAAAACCACCACACAAACACGCACACGGGAAAAAAAATAACGATGAGGAAAAACCAACGTTCTATACTTCGATGTACACGAGACTCTTGAAAAAGAGGGGGCTACGGAGACGGCGGCGAAGGCTCTTCAGAGACGGAGTCCGCCTCCACGGTGATGACCTCGTGGAACTCCTGACCCACCGTACACGTGTGCACGTAGCCCGCCGCCGTCGTCCCGGGCGTGAGTCCCTCCAACGTCTGCGTGCGCGAGGTCGCCATGCTGCTTCCGTGGCGATCGTTCGGTGAGTTGTCCGGACTCGACTGCGCCGGCTTTCTCGTCCTGTGCGTCTCTTCCAGGCTATCCAGATCATCATCCCCCACGCCCCTCTCCGAGCCTTCCGAGACATCCTCCAGCGACACGCCGACAAGTAGAATTCTCGACGGCGTCTCGAACGCCGAGTCGACCATCACCTCCACCCGCGTCAGGACACACAACACGTCATCAATCACACACTCCAGCACCGGCACCGTCCTCAGCGGCGGAATGAGGCCGTCCTGCTCAGGGTTTATCGCGCCCGCCGCAGCTGTTGCCCCATGTCGCTGGTTCGACGCGGCTCCTCGTGCCGCTTTCGGTGAGAGGGAGGTCAAGCTGGAGCTCACGGTGGAGGACTGGTCTTTGTGCGCCACCGTCTCGATGTGCGTCGGCAGGAAAGTGAGCCGCATTGGTCGATCGGCCAAGAGCGTCAAGGCGACGATGAAGGAATCCACTTCCTCTGCATAAACGGACGTGACGTGGCGCTCTGACAGACCGTTGGGCGGACTAGGCGTCTCCTCCGTTCCCGGCAATGATCCCCCGCTGCCCTGCCTGTCTTTGACGGCCAAGGAGGAGAGGTCGGTGGGTTGCCGGCGTCCGTCGGAGCCCCTTTCGGGGTGGTTTTCAGGTCTGCAGTACGCCACGCTCAGCAGTCGCTGCTCCTGCAGCGTCAGCCCCTCCCGCTCGCCGGCCACATCCGAAATGTGAAAGAGCGTAAAAGGACCGCCGCTGCTGCTGCCGCCACCGCCTCCGCCCTTTCGCCCCCCACCCGCGTCATCCGTCTTCGAAAAGTAGTGCTTCCGTTCCTTCCCATCGTCTTTGACGTGTGCCTGCGCGGCGTAGAGGCGTGAAAAGCAGGTCAGCCGCGCCTTCCGCACATGCACGAGGATGGTGATAAAAAAGGTGTCTTCGTCGTGCACGAACCGCGCTCCGCGATGCAGCGTAAGCGACGGGTTGGGCACGACGGCCGAGCCAGGCTGACGAGTATGGTGGCGCCCCGTCACCTGCGGCGGCGGTGGGTGCTGCGACGACGGTGACGGCGGCAGAGGTGGTTTCACCGGCGGTGGGGAGGCGGATGGCGAGCCGAGAGGAAACGGTGAGTCCGCCAGGTCAAATGCCGCGAGCTGCTGCTGCTGCTGTGGATGCTGTTTATTCGGTGTTGCATCCACGTGATGCGGACGCTGCGGCTGCTGGGCAGAAACGGCAGGACGAGGCGCCAACAGCCCGCCTCCCTTGACGTTGTTGCCGTCGCCACCCTTCGTAGCAGCTTGACGACTGCGGCGCATCCTTGCCAGCGGCACCGACTCCCCTTCCACGTCGACGTCTACGAGGATGTCCTCGTCCGATGCGGAGCGCGGGGGGTGGTGGTCGCTCGGCGCAACGTGATTCGCTGCGACGTCGGCCTTGGTGGTGGAGAGCTGAAACGGAGCAGCCGCCATGGTCGAGTCGGAGTGCCGGGAGTTCTTGCTGTCAAAGGCCGCAGGAGCCGCCGCGCCCACCGCCATCGGCGCTTCCCTTTTCCCTGCTGCATCCTTTGTTGTTGCAGGTGCTACCGCCGTCGTTGGCGATCCTCCCTGACGCTGCGGCTTCCCTGTCGGCGTCATCTCGCCACTGCCGATCAGCGGTGTAAACTGTGGAAGCATCACGTTGGAGCCGAGCGTAAAACCTTTTTGTTGACTCGGCGGCGTCAGCTCCGTGTGCGTCTCCTCATCGTGGCGCACGTCGAGCGCGCCGGCAGCGGAGAAGACGGGACTCTCTAAATCGGCTGCCTCGCTGTCTCTGAGGTGCATGTTGCCCAAGGTGAAGGTGCTTTCCGTGGGCGACTCACCAGCGTCGCCGGGAAGCCTCAGCTGACGTCGATGCGGGGTCGACACGTTGTTGCCGGAAGGGTGCGCCATCGCACTCTTCATCAGCGCCGCCTCCGCGCGGGAGTGCATGTCGCCGCGATTCCAATCCGCCGTCCCGACGGAGGCCGCCGACGCCCCCCACAGGTTCAGCGGGGCGATGGCGTTAACGCGGTGCAGCAAGAAGGAAGAAAAGTAGAGGGACAAGATCAGCTTTTCCACGCGTGCGATAGCGGTGCTCAGCATCCGCACCATCACCCGCTGGTAGGCCAAACTCGGGAAGGTCGGCCCGCCCAGTGTTGTATCCTTCAGCTGCCCGAGAACATCCTTAAACCACTTCCACTCCTTCCCTACGTGCACAGTGGCGATCACCATGTCGTGGCTCTCCTCTAGGCTGTCGATGCCGCGCAGGAAGTCGGAGCCCCCCGTGGCGGCGCCGAAGCTGCCCCTGCTGTGGAGCGTTGCCGTCTGCGGGGAGGTCCCCGCTCCGCCGCCGGTTTGCTGCGCCCGTTGCTGTTGCGGCTGCGGCTGCTGCAGCGAGGACTCATCGGGCGTCGCCAGATTGCCGCGCGGGCGCCCACCGAACGAGGACGAGTTTGCCATCGCGCCGATGTTGACGCCGCGCGCGTTGAGCTCCCTTTCAACGTGGTCGACGGCGGTGCTGAGGTAGTTGGAGTGGTGCTCCATGTCTCGCACCATCCTCATCAGCGCCGTGTTAAACGTCCGCTGCGGCTGCTGCATGACGTAGTAGAGAAGCACGGTGCAGAGGAGGGTGAGGAGGGGCACCATGATGCCGACGTAGATGCGCTTGCCTTTCCAGTCGTCGAGGAAGAGGGGTGGAATCCCTAGCACGACGAAGCAGCTGCCCATCACCATCGCGATGATAACGATGGAGCAGGTGGTGACGCAGAAGTTTGGGTTGAAGCGCTCCA
The DNA here is from genome assembly GCF_001293395.1 of Leptomonas pyrrhocoris. Classification (NCBI taxonomy): domain Eukaryota; phylum Euglenozoa; class Kinetoplastea; order Trypanosomatida; family Trypanosomatidae; genus Leptomonas; species Leptomonas pyrrhocoris. Next base: position 538,618 of record NW_015438370.1, read on the forward strand.
GTGTAATGGCGACGTCGAGGAGAGGCCGCGGCGGCACCTTGACTACAACGGGCTTCTCCGGTTTGCCCTCCGCCATGGCATTCGCCGCCGACTCATTCGATTTGTCCTCTTCCCTCGCCTTTGCGGCCAGCGCCCAGCGCTTCATTGCGCCCGCTCCTTTCTTCTGTGTCCTCTCTACTTGAACGTCGTCGAATAACCAACCAACCAAACAAAAAAAAGGCGCAGTAGTTGCGCGGTGGTGCCGTTGTCAGGTGTGGAGGTGCTCAGAGAAATGCACACCCACCCACACACGCACGCACACACATGTACTGAAAAATAGGGAAGGAGAAAGGCAGCAGCAGTAGCGATGCACTGCAATAAATCCTTTCCGAAAAAAAAAACGAAAGCACACAGAGCAGTAAGTCAAAGAAAGAGAGAGAAAACAGATAAGTGCGGCAACAAGAAAAGGACGTTCCTCAGCCGCAACGTTCTGGCGCGTGTGCGGGAAGGAGAGAGTACCACAAGACAAGCGTCACAGCACGTCTCACGTGGGCTCGCAGAGGCAAAGACAACACACACACACACACCCGAATAAATTTAATTTGCGTATGTTTGTGTTCGTCGGCGTGCGTGTCGATTTGGGAATCGTCCACACACATACAAACAAAAAGAGAGAGAAAGATCGACGATATCAACACAGAGTTCGTATACACATTTGGTCATACAAACGTTTTCTTTTTGATTGCTGGTGCTGTTGCGTGAGCGCCTGTCCGTGCATGGAAGTTGCTGCTGAGTTTTTTTTTCCTTGTTGTAGCGAGATGAAACAGAGAAGAGAAGAGGCACAGACAGTTCATGCTTGTGCAGCAGAGCGAAAGAAATGAGCAGGTGAAGGAGATGGTAACGGTGCCAGTCAGTAAGGAGTGGGAGCACCAACATTGGGCAATCGCTATTCCTCCGTTTTCTATCACCTAACAGCGCTCTCCTCGAGGCGACACGAGTTGGACGGAGTATTTCGGTGTTCCTCAAGATTTAAAAGAACAAATTCCCTGAAGAGGGAAAACGAGCACTTCGCGCGTAGCCGTTTTATACGGCACACACGACTCAACGTGCGCTTCATGAACCATGCTCACGCTCTGCTTGTTCTTTTTATGATGATTATTATTTTCTTTAGTTTCCGTAGAGATGACCGTTTGCGTACGATTGCAGCTGCTCACGGAAAAGCGACAGATAAAGGTACAAGTGATGAGACGAAGAACCGGAAGAAACGAAAAAGAAAGAAAAAGGAGAAGGCAGGGGAACGCTACCGTTTGCGGGGAGAGAGCTGAGCACAACAATTCGGTCAATGTAAAAAAGAGATATCGATGTGAAAAACAACAAATGGAGGAGAACAACACACACACACACACACACACCCTACTCTCACACAGATATGACAGGGATAGCAGTGCACATCAGGTTGCGCCTACACACCAAACGCTGCTCCTCCGCAACACAGAGACTCTTATCTGGGAGAATGAAAGAATCCCATCAAGAGACATCATCATCACCATCACCATCATCATCATGTAGAAGGCAGTGCAATGCGCACAGATCAACCCTCTTCGTAGCGGACACCTCAGCATCAGCCAAGCGGGCTTTGCACCTGCGATTGTGTGTGCCGCGTGGTGTTCCCCCCGCACGCCACCTATGGCTTCGCATTCAGAGAACAGAGATGAAAGAAATATTCGAGAAAATAAATAAAACAAAAAGAGAGGAAGAGAAAGAGGAACAACTGATGTGGATGCGACGATACAGAGTAGTTTCAAAAAATCCACTTGGGCAGAGAAGAAGAATATATATATTAAAGTGTCACTCTGGGATAGCATCAACGCCCACCGCAACAGCACGCATTTGTACACCACAAAAGGAAAAAACCGGCACCCAATAATCCTTAGCGTTTATCCTCAGCAAAGAAGCACACGCACCACTCGAGTAGCAAATCATTGTGATGCCTCGCTTTCGGGTCAGTGCCATAGCCGCCGCCACATGCTTTGCCGGCCCGGGCTGGTCCCATCGCTCTCACCTCGCGCGACGTCGCCGTTGCGGCTCGCCGTGTGCCGCACCGCCGTCTCCTCATTCGGCGGCTCCAATGGTGACATGCCACCCACTTCCACCGGCTCAAATGCACCGCGTCGCACCGGTGAGGTCATCATCTGCTCCCCTCGATTCTCCGAATTGGTCTGGCTGCCCCGGCTGCCGGCCGCGCTTTTACGGCGACCGCGGAAAAGTCGGAGCGCGGAGCCGGCTCTACTATTTCCATTATTCATATTACTGCTATTCCCGCCGCCTCTACGGTGGTTGCTCTCCATTGGCACCATCACAACCGAGTCGTTGCGCTGCGGCGTGATCGGCTCGCGCTCTCCCGGTACGCCGCGCATGCCAACGCCGTCGCCGTTGGCGGCATCATTATTGTTGCTGTTGATGTTGGTCTTGTTACTTCTCCGTTCGGACGCGCCCGTGCGTGCTCCGAGCACCATGAGCGGCGGACGACTGGAGTTGTAGAAGTTCTTCTGCGCCGCCTCCGACTTCGACATCTGCGCTGCGCTCTCCAGCACCATCGTGGAGGTGGTCGCCGGCAGGAAGGCCCCCACCGTCTTCATCGCCTTGGCGAAGTTCGCGTCGGCCACGCTGCTCTCCAGCAAAAAGTGCTGCTCCACCTCATCGCGCAGCTCGCTGATTTCGGCGAAGACCGCCGAGTTCACCCAGGTGTCGCGGCGCACGTTCTTCGGTCTGGCGTGTCGACGCCACTCCCAGTTCACCGAGGAGGCTAACTTCTGTCGCGAGCTCTCGTTGCCGTCGAAGACGAGACTCCGGCCGGGCCCCTTTGCGTAGTTGCGCGAAATCATGCTGCTGTTGCTATTCATCGTCACGGAGAAGTTGGGCACCATGCTGCCTGCCCTGTGCGGCGCACTCAGCATGCCGCTCTTCTGCAGCTGCTGCCGGCCCGCATCGAGGGTCAGGCGCAGCGTCAGCAAGTTGAGCTCCACGCGATAGTGAATGAAGCGGAGAGGACGGTAGTACGCAAAGTACAGAAAGATCGCGTTGGCGGCGGCGCAGGTGGGGATGATGAAGAGAAGATACAACTTCTGCTTCACGGCGTGCGTGATGTCCTCATCGGGGATGACCTCCCCCGCACTCGGTGGCGTGTTGGCCTCCCCTGGGTACTTGTCGGGGTTGTAGATGTACAGGAGCGGCAGCACAACAACGAGGAAAAAAATGGCGGAGAGCACCGCGTTCACGATGAGAAAAATCATTGGCCTACTTCTTCTTTTTCTGTTTTAGCTTTAGCTTTATTTTTTCCCTCCTCTCCTTTGTCTTTTTGTTGTAGTTTGTTTTGTCGTTGCGGTGGTATTGGTGATGGCGGTGGTTGGTGGTGGTGCTGCTGCCTTTAAAAAAGGAACGCCCCAGCATGTGCAACGCAATTCGATCCGATGAACCGTTAAACGAGGAGCTGTAGCGCAGGGGGAAAAAAGGGCTGGGAAGACGGGCGTATATATATATATATATATATATATATATATATAGAGAC
>NW_015438370.1:542702-543607 GCF_001293395.1 Leptomonas pyrrhocoris
CGGACGGTAGTATATATATATATATATATATATATATATAATGAGGCAACAATTATCAAAGAGAAAAGCTGCAGCAGCTGAGCAGTACCACGCTGGCTGCAAAAACAAAAGGAAATAGAAAGAACACACAACGCACGCCGCAGGTACGGTGCTGCCAGTAGAAGAAATGGGAAGGAGAAACAATGTGTATATGAGAGACAAGGAACAACACCCACGGTGAACGACGACAGCGACAGGAGAATTTAAAAAAAGTGTACGTACAGGAAGAAAAACGAAGCGCAAGTGAACTTTAATTGAAATGAAAGTACAATAGAACGCAAGGAACGTGCTGCTCAAACGCCAACGAAATTAATATTATTTTTCACCAAAAGAAACACCCGCAACACCGGTTTTTTTCTTCTTCCTCGGTTTAGGATTAGACGATAGCCGGCTTTTTCCTTTGACTCTTTCGCGAGCGTCGCACTCCGGCGAACAACCACCCCGAGAAGAACAATTGTTAAGATTACTGCGAGATGCGTCGAAGTCACAGAGGAGGAAGAAGAGGAAGAAAACAAAAACGCAGTGGAGTGAGATGCGACGCACGAGGAAGAAAACTCGCGCACCCAGATCGACACCCACGCACACCACGTACGCGCTTTTTCCTCTTTCACGACTTTTGCAAGCTACAGAAGAGGAGAGATTGTCAGGATGCGGCGCAGCAGGTACTTGTGAGATCCCGTGTACGCCGTTGCTGACATTGACAGGGGCGATCTGAACGAGACTCTGTCACACCATATATATATTTATTTATTTATCTGTACGCGTCCGAGTACTTTTCAGCGGTACTGCGAGACGTGAGGATACTGGGCAGCCAAAGAGATGGGCGTGGGGAGGTGAAGGACAAGGAAAGAGGAGAGATGAGGTGA
>NW_015438370.1:543627-609152 GCF_001293395.1 Leptomonas pyrrhocoris
GGTAAAAAGCGTAAAAGCGCTGAATACCTCGTCGTGGCAGGAAACTCTCTTCTATTACAAGACAAAATTAATGACGAGGACAGAAAGCAGAGGAAAAATAAACAAATAAAAAACCAGCAATCGCAGCCCCCTCACGACCGCAGGAGGGACGTTTGCTCGCCCGATGCGAGGGCGTCAAACGTCGTGTAGTGCACGCCGTCGCTGTGCGTCGCCCGAAGGGTTGGGCACGCCGTTAGCCACAGCGCCACCCCTACACGTGACGCTGCGGTGCGGAGCCGCGACAGCAGGCCGCGCCTCTGTGCGGCGGAGGAGCCGACGGCGCCGCCGCTGCTGCTCCTCAAGTTCTCCGTCACCGTCTGCACCATCGGATCACCAGCGGGGCTGAACAGATCGAGGAAGTTGAGCCAAGGACCCAAATCGTACGGGCTGCGGTACGCAACGCTCGTGGAGCGGTACACGTGGTGCCGCTTCTCGTCCACGTAGATCGACTCAATCACGGTGGTGTTCTCGAGCACGAGGCGTCGGTTGAAGTAAATGAAGAAGGTCATGCAGAAAAACATTGTGATGGAGATGCCGAGCACCATGACGGTGGGGTAGGAGGTGAGCAGCACGCCGGACGGACCGTAGGGCATGCGCAAACGCTGCAGCTCACGCGCCAGCGTCTCGTTCGCCGGAGACCGCAGCCACTGCTGGTAGAGCGTGTCGCGCCGTGTCGTGTAGCGGTGCTGCCGCGCCATGCCGCAGCCGACAAAGCCGGTGGCGAGCAGCGTGCCGAGCCACAACCACGCAATAAACAGCAGAAAGTACCGCTGGTTCTCCACGTCCACGCAGTTGTTGATCCACGGGCAGTGGTGGTCCATCTTGGCGACGCACTCATTGCAAATGGCGCAGTGATGCTCGCGGGGCGCTTTCAGCCGTCGACAGTGACGGCAGTAGCGACGCGGCGCGTCCAACACACGCGCGGCGCGCTGACGCGGGCCACAGCGCTCCGCCGTCGCCGCCAACAACTCCAACTCGCGTAGGACGTTCATAGGCGCCACTGTGGAGGAAGAGGCGGCACCGCAACTGCACACAGAAAGTCGGCTGCAGCGCTGTTTTGGGCACGAGTGGGCCAGCGTGCGACACACACGTGTTCCTCCAGCTTCGAATAGCCGCCGCCAACAGTGAGGTACACACCGGCCAGGCGGAAAGGCGGCTAAACAGTACGACAAGAACAACGGTCGAGTTCGTCGCCCGTGATCGCCGTCCTCACTCGCCTCCTCCACCTCCACCTCCATAGCGTCGTCGAGCTGCGGGGAAATCTTTGGAAAAGGGGAAAAAGACGCTGCCGCACGTGGCGGGGTAGCTGCTGTGTTCGGCACTGCTGCTCCACCTGCACGCACACCGCTGGTGTTGCTGTTATTATTCTGCGGTGTTGGACTTGGTGGGACCGCCTCACGAAAGACGCGCATCACCTGAATACCCCCAAAGCGACTCGGTGGTGCCGGTGCCGCACCTGCCGCTGCTGCCGCCGCTGTCGACGGTTTCCTCGACGACATCCCTGCCGACGTGTGAAGGGACAAGCCACTCCCCGACTGCGACGTCGGTGCGTTGAAGGTGTGCGCTGTGGAATGCGAGTCCAGCCCCACCTGCCGATGCTGCCACGACGAGAAGGGCTGCCGGGTGTGCCCATCAGCGGCAGCTTCGCTCACAGCCGCGGCATTAGCGTCGTCTTCACCGCTCACGTCGTCTTCATCGTCGCTCGAGTTGTCCGCCGGGAGTGCCGCAGGATCTGCCCCGTACGGATCTCGATAGACATACCCCGCCGGGGCCGTTCCCACCCGCCGCGAAAACGCCGTCGCGCAGAAGTAGTTGAAGTACACATTGAAAGAGACGAACACCACAAGCGACTGCAGAAGGTAGTACGGCGCCGACCGCGGCGTCGTCAGGACCGGCGCGACATTGCGTGCGATCGTGACCACGGTAAAGGTGACCAGCGTCATGCCGAGAAGGATGACGAACCAGCTCAGCACCCGCGCCGCCACGTTGAAGGAGCGGGCAAACCAGCGCTGCTGTAGGGTGAGCCACATCGCAGCGAGGAAGTTGTGCCGCTTCAGCGCGTAGTTGAGGAGCGCTCCGTTGTCCATGGTGTTTTTTTTTTAGGGTTTCTGTGGGGGAAAAACCAACGCTAATTTGTTCCGGAGTACAGCATATAAAGGAAGAAGTATATAGATGAAGAATTGAACAATATGAGGTGCAAACTCCGGGCGATTAGCACGACAAGCAAACGAGTTTTGGCAGAATAAGGGAAAAAAAACTTCGCCGCCGCCTATTTTTAATAGGCAGCCGCGGAATCCACAAACGTTTCGCGGAATGCGCTACCCAACGCAACTGCACGTTGTCCGCGCAGTCTCCACTCACTGGCGAGACGCGTAGCAAGCGCAGAAACACACACGCACTCGCTGCAAAGCAAAAGAAGAAAAACACCGACCGGCAGACGAAATGGAGATGGAGATGGCTAGAGAGAGAGAGAGAGATGGACCTCTTGCAAAAATCATGAGAATAGCCATTTCTGTAGTTTCTCTTTTCTCCCACGTTGGGTATCGCTCAGTGATGCACATCGTGGAGCGACGCATGGAGTACCCAGAAAAAAGTAGCTGCCGCTCCTGAATGAGAAAGCAGATAATAATAGCTGACAAAACTCCCCTGTTTCTTTTTATCTTAAAGAAGAGGTTCGAAACGAATGAGAGGCGTCAACATCTTTTTTTTGTCTCTTCCCTCGTTGGCACTTCTTGTCGGCTCAGGACGGTGACTTGAAGCCGCACACGCGTATGCAAAGACGATAAGAGAGGTACTTCAGGCCCCAACATGAAGCGTTTGAAAAGAGAGCAAAAAAAACAAAGCAAATCAAAGCACCACCTATTCTTTTCCATGCTTCGCGGATTCGAGTGCTGTCTGTCCGCCGTCCCTCCCCTTCGCGTAACGCTTCGATGGCGCGCGCTTCGGCGGATCGCGCGACTTGCGCCTCCTTCGCAAGTCTCGAATGTACGCCCGCATCAGCCCGTATTTGGTCGCCGGCCCGGTTAGGTAGAACAAGTACTCGTAGCTGTAGATGCCACCGGCGTGGTCGTCGGAGAAGACAAAGCGCAGGGCGTAGTTGCCCATAGGCACGATCTGCGCAATCGAAATCCCGCGACGGCCGTAAATGACGATATCCCGTGAGCCGAGTGCACCATCAGTGCTGGGGGTGTAGGCGCGGAGGTACTCCGCCAGTGCACGCGTGCGCAGCAGCGGCGGCGTCGTCGTCCCTTCGCTGTTGTCGGTCTCCGCAACCGCAGCACACACAGAAGGTGATGAAGGAGACGATGATGGCGAAGAAGAGGGAGCGGATGGCGCGGTCGCGGTGCTACGATCGGGAAAGCTCGGCGACGCCGTTGGAGGAGGGGGAGACTGCCCGCCCGCGGATACGCCGCGCATCAGCTCGGCCGCCTCCGCCGGCCAGGTAAACTCCACGTACTGGCGGGACCGGTCGACTTTGACGCTCGTGGGGACGAGGCGCTGCTTCACTGCGCGCTGCCTTGCCAGCCGCTCGGCGAGGTTCTGCGAGAGGGCGTGCTGCGGCTCAATCGTGCGCCGCGGCTCCGTGACGAGCTTCTCATCTGCCAGCCACACTGCTTCTGTGAGCTGCGTTACTTTGGCCGTGACAGAGTCGCCGAGCTTGCGGAGGAGGGAAGTGTAGGGGCGTGCGCTGATGAACGTGGCCGCTGCTGCTGACGATGCAACGAGGACTGGATGACGGAGAGTGTGTCCGCTGAGGCGTCGAGGTCGCAGCGGCAGCAGCAGCCGTGGAACCACGGAGGCCCTACACGACATGCATGAAAGGAAAGTGGAAGAGCCGCGCCGCTGCGCCGCTCTTTGCTTCCGTGAAACGTCAGATAGTGTGGAATCCTTCCAAAGAACAACAACAACAAAAACTTACGCGTCACATGAATTGCAGTAGAGGGAAAGCGAAGGAAAGGCGATAACAGTGATACTACTGTGGCGTGGACTCGTAGAATGACGGGGCTTTCTGGAGATGCGCACTCCACCAAAGCCTCGGTTCAGTGACAAGCCGCACCTACCATTACGCAGATAAACAATCCCCATCACACACGCAAGGGGCAGCCGCATAGTTCGTATGTAACGCGTGGCACGGCGAGCCGATTTCGCTCCCCCGTTTCCCTATTCTGTCTTCTATTATCTTTCTCTTCCTTTTGTTGTTGTTGTTGATGTAACTACCGTTCATCTGTGACTACGCAAATGGACACTTGGAGCGCCCGAAAGAGCCCTGGGACAACGTGGTGAAGAGTACGACGGAGCCACAACCCATTCCCCCCCCCCTCTCCCCACCAGTTACCGGCGAGCGGGAGAGCTGCGCCACGTCCACCGTCGCTCGCGCATGCCCTCGATGATGCCGTTCTCCCTCACCGCGTCCTGCTCCGACGTCCCCCAGAGCTTCTTGCGCCGCCGACACACATAGCGCTCGAACCACCAGTCGCCCACCGCGGAGGGGACGGTGTAGTAGAGAGCGCAGAAGGCGTTCCGTACGAGAAAGCGATCAAGGTGCATGCCCACCCGGCACATCGCGGCGTAGTTGGTGGAGACCAGCAAATCCGTCTCGTCCGGGCGCACCAATCGCGCACTGGCCGTGGCAGACGCGTGCGGCGCCGACGACGACGCCGAGTTGTGGAAGAGCGCGTGATCGTCCGCGGCGAGTCCGCCAGGCCGCACGCGGGCCAGGAAGCTCGCCGTCTGCGAAGGCACCTTCTCGATAAACACCACAACCAAATCTTCCGGGGTGGGCAGCACCGCCAATGCCATCGACGGCGTCGCGGCAGACGCGCCGGATGACCTACTCATCTTCACGGAGCGTTGAAAGAAGGAGCGATGAATGTCGGTGCCCTCTGGGGAGTCGAGCGAGGCGCAGTGAATGCGGTGACGGTCCAAGCCCTCCGCCATCTCCTGCTCTACCTCGCTTGAGGCGTAATTCATGAAGCTGAAGAAGCTGAAGTTGCGCTCGAGGACGTAGCGGACACGCGCCTGGCACATGAGACAGTGCCCATCGAAGACGAGAAGGTTTCGAGGGAGTCGCGGTAGGAGCTGCTTGTAATGGACGCCCCTGAAGCGTTTGATTGGCATATTGCTGTGCTTCTTCTTTCTTATTTAGCATGTTTTTGCTTGTTTGTTTGCTTCGTCTTGGCGGACCGCTGCGGAGGAGTTCGCCCAAGTCAAACACGCAGGAGAGAAGGTGAGGAGTGGAAAACAAGAAGAAGCTTCATGACATCTTTTTTCTTCTTTTCTTCTTTTTTTGAAGAGGCGATCTTGACGGGTGCGATGCAGCTTTGAGCTTCTCAGCGGCCACCGCAGTGCGCACCGTGGTGGTGAAGTATGGGTGCTTTCTATACTGTCGAGGTGTCTTGGGCCGCTCGTTGGCTAACGAGTTGGTTTAAACATACACTTTTCATACTATACATTTTTGTTTTCCTTCATGTGTGCTTCAAGTACCAACATATCCAAGTAAACAAATGTTTTCTTCCTTTGGCTTAGTGTGCGCGCGGACACCGGTGAGACGACGTGCATCTCCCGCATCCGTACGACACCTTCGCGATCCACATTCGTCGTGCCAACCACGGAGAGCAAGCGCCGGTGCCGCCTTCCCCCCCCCCCCCCCCACCGGCCGCTCCACGCGTGTATTCCTCGTGCGTCGGAGGGAGCCATCCAACATCACCAGGGGTGCTCCACATAAACCCCCCAAAAAGCCCGATCACCAACCAACGACCCGCCCGTTCACAGTAAGTAAAAACAATAAAAGAAAAACTCTAGTCGACTACTCTCAGATCAGGAAGGAAGGAAGAAGAAAGGAGAAAGGGGAAAGATCAATAAAGTGCAAAACAGTGTCGTTACATCCCTGTATCGTTTTCATTTTCCTTTAAGGGTAGACGGCGTTATTTTCTTTTTATATTTGTTTTTGAACCATTGAGAACTTTACGAAAGGGAGTTTCTTGCAGACTCAGATCGTCTGCATTTCCACCTCGTGGGGTTGGAAAAGGGGCGGGACGGTGGGGAAAAAGAAAACAGCCTTTCCTGGAGAGAGGTCGACTGGAGGGGAGAGAAAGAGAAAGGGCTAGTAGTACAATATGAAGCTTTTGATTCATCTCCCGGCGATTTTTTCCTGGCGCAAGAGTTCAGAAAAAAGGAAAAAATATATATATGAAGGTTAAAGCGGCGCGTCAACGAATTGTGGGGAAGGGTCACCGTCGGCGGTGCTGAAAGCAAACGCGCAAAAGTATCGGTCAGACAGCTGAGGTGCAAAGAGAGTGAGCTGGGGGAAAAAGGCCAATAAAAACAAGATTTCACCCGTCGGCTTCCTCTCCTCTCCTCTTTCGATTCCTTTACATTTTCTTTTTTACAGCTTCTCTTGGTCGTACTTCTCCTTGTGCGCCGCGTAATGCGCCATCATCTGCGCTTTCTGCCGCTCCAGCTCCGGCGTCAAGTTCTCAAACACATCGTCGCAGAGGCTCGTCACCGGCCAGGGCGGCAGCTTCTCCTGCCGCCGCAGCTCACTCAGCACCTCCTTGCGCGTCGCCTCAATAACCTGCTGCGACTGCTCCGGCGTCCACCACCCACGATCCGTCACGAAGCGCTCAAAGCGCGCGATCGGGCTAAACGTCTCGGTGAAGTACTCAATCTCATCCCGAGCGCGGTAGGCCGTGCTGTCGTCCGACGTCGAGTGGTGCGACACGCGGTAGGCGAGCGCCTCGATCAGTACGGGGGTGCGCTGGTCCAAGATCATCTCCCGCGCCTTTCGCACGGTGTGGTAGACGGCCAGGGCGTCCGCGCCATCCACGCGCGCCGCCGGGAGGCCGTAGCCCACCGCACGGCCGAGGATGCCGTCGCCCATGTATTGGTTGTGGGTGGGGGTCGAGATGGCGTAGCCGTTGTTGCGCACAAAGAAGAGCGCGTGCGAGCCCATCGTTGCGGCGAAGTTCAGCCCGGCGTGGAAGTCGCCCTCGCTCGCCGCGCCCTCGCCAAAGAAGACGGCGGAGATGCGCGCGTCGGGCGCGGTGGAGAGCCGCGTATCCGGTGGCAGACTCTTCTGCAGTGCTTCGTTCTCGAGCCGAAAGGCGTAGCCGGCGCCGGCGCCGTGCGGGATCTGCGTCGCCAGCGGTGAGCTGACCATCTGCACATGCAGCCGTTTGCTGCCGTAGTGTATCGGCATCTGCCGGCCCTTCATGTCGCACTCGCAATTGCCCATGCATTGCGCGATGAACTCCGGAATGGTGTAGCCGCGGTAGGTGAGGATGCCCGACTCGCGGTACTGCAGGAACAGCTCATCGTTGCTGGCCAGTCCGGCCGCCGCACCGATCACCGCCGCCTCCTCGCCGAACATCGTCATGTAGAAGGAAATACGGCCCTGGCGCTGCGCCTCCAGCATGATCTTGTCCATCGTGTTGTGCACCAGCATCGTCCGCAGCATATGCTCGATCACGACGCGGGAGATGACGCTGACTTCGCCGCCGACGCGATAGCGAAACACCTCGCCGCCGTCGGCGCCTTGCAGTTCGGCGGTGGCCCCATCATCCACCACCGTCTCTGCCTCCGCGTTCTTGCCTGTGGCGCCGTCTAGGGCGACACGTCCGTCGAGATCCAACACATGAAAAATCGGCGCGGCCGGGTCGGCCTCGTCGTTGAAGGTCAGCGCGCGCGTCGTCACTGGGCCGTCTTTGAAGTCGACGTTCCACACCTTCTGCACCTGGCGGAAGGCGTCGCTGATGGAGGTGCGCGTAACAATCGCGGCTGCCACCGCGTCGCACCGGAGAAGACGAGACAGGCGATGCATCGAAAGAAAAAAGCCGTAGAGAAAATAATAATATAGAAGAAGAAACCGTGTGAATCTCTCACGTACACCACGCAACTCCTACCGCTGATGAACTACGGTGACCCGTGAGTGTGCGTGAGCTTGTGAGCGTGTTCCGTGATCGGCAAAGGAGAACGCTACAACGAGTGTTTATATACACAGGAGGAAGGCAGGAGAACAGAAGCGATGTGGAAGAAGGCCTCTTTGCTGGCGGAAGAAGAGGAGGAGGACGCGGCCGGGAAAGGTGGGTTTTCGCGATGAAACTGAAGCAACGGCGGCTGCTCCACGAAGCAGCAACAAAGAACAGAGAAGGAGAGACGCGCCTGTTTGAAAAAGGCAGGAAGAAAGACTAGACAGGAAAAGCGCGTGAAGTTTCGTTTTAGTATATATATGTGTGTGTGTGGCCGCCCTAGACAACGCGTGCACACACACCGCAGCTGAATACGACTCGAAAAACAATAAAATGAACTCGCGAATGAAGGTGCTCTAACCAGTGTTGTGAGGACATCACAATTTGAAAACGAGCGAAATGCGGAGTGAAAGCAACGACGTCCGACCACCGAAGAAAAGAGGGCGAAATTTATGTACATAAACGGGGGGAAAAAACCGTAGGCATCAAGAGAGCGGGAAGGTGGATAACAGCGGTAATAAACGAGAGGGACACAGAAGTTGCTGCCAGCATTCCACTTTAGCGTGGAAGCAGACCCGAAAAACTTTCTTACGAGTAGTTGTCCACGAGTGCAACATGGGACAAGGTCGTGTTCGCGAAAAAGCACTTCCGCAGCCTTTTCCTTTCTGCGGAGGAGGCGGGGAGGAGGTCATGTGAACGAGTCCGTTGCGGCTGAGCGAGGACAACGGCAGCAGCAGCAGCAACCAAACATCGCCGAAAGTGAGTGTATCGTCTCTTTTCTTTCGCCGCTTTAGATTCGGCGCTACCTTCGATTCGAGGTGGTAGATGCACACAAATATATATATATATATATATATCCATATACCCTTCGTCTCTCTTCCTTGTTTTCTTTGTTTGGAGGGTTTCCTCGTAGGTGAGTGAGCGTGTGCTGCCGCTATATGTCTTGCCACGGCGGCGCCAAGCAGGCGTTGCGGTCACTATCATCTATACATAAAAAGGCGGGAAAAGGCCAAACAGGCAAGGAACCATCGCCGTCCAACGCGTCAGGGCTCAATGGAAAGCTGTGCAAACACCCTCACAAACACAAATGCAAGTGCATAGCTAGTGTACATTGAAAGAAGAAAAATACAAAAAAAACACTCAAATCGTCGAGACAAAGTAGCGGGAGCCCACGACAACGCGCCAAAGCTATTCCGCTGTTGCGATGAACGGACGTGCATCGACTCGGAATTCATCAAGAGGTATCACACCCACACCCGGAGGCGAGGGATACGAATAAAAAAGCCCCCTCTCCCCCACCTTACGCCTCGGTGAGGTCGTCGTTGTAGTACAGGTGAATAGCAGGGACGTAGTAATCCGCATTCAGCCCTAACGACTCAAAAGAGTCCGCCTCGTCGACAATGCCGTTTTGCTCTAGCGTGAGGGACATGTCTAGCTCCCGCGGCTCCGGGTCCAGCCGCACCCACGTGTAGCTCCGCGCGTGTGCGTTGACGGGCAGGTAGCGCTCCTGCAGGAGCTGCTCTAACGTCTCCTCCGCACACACCTCCAGCGTTGTCTCGTCCCCAGTAAGGGTGTTCACGAGGCGAATGCGACGCGTGCGGCTGGTCAGGGCCCCAACGACGTAGCTCGGGTCCTTCCACCACGGCGTCTCGTAGCTCAAATCGATCTTAGAGTCAGGGTAGATGGTGGGCATGTGCGGCACGCGGCCCAGCGGCATGGCATAGGTTCGCATGCCGCTATTCACGTCTACGCAGGTTTTAAAATCGTCCGTCTCCGCGTCCCACCAGTGCGAGATGTCGGTGCCGGCGACCTGAATGAGGGGCTTCGTCAGCGGCGCAACGCGGGGATTCGCCCTGTAGGCGCGAATCAACGAGGTGAGGTCGAGAATCTTGCCGTTGAGGGAGACGTACGCGTCATCGTCGTAGGCGTGCTCTCGCACCTCCATGGCGGTGTAAAAGCGGGACATGCGTAGATGAACAAATATATATATATATTTCTCTGTATTTCTCTGTGCGGGCGCGGAGAACAGAAAGGAAGGCAACGCTACGGCACTGACGCGTCAACGGTGTGATCGGCCGCTGCTTTTGTGAATAGTTATGTACGATGACCTACACAACACGAGCAGAGAAGACAAATAACGCGGGAGGAGGAGGGGAAGGGGGAGAGAAGTACGCATTGACATGTAGAGAAATCGGATTAAAGTGGTTGAAAGAAGAATAATAAAAAGAAAAGTGTCGTTTCATTGAATGTTTCCGTTATTGAGAACTCACACGCCCCGCAACGGTGCGCGCCGCAGCACTGCGCCCCTACACCTCAAAGACGAAAATGACGCCCCCTTTCTCTTTATTTCCTCCCAAACTGAACAACGACAAAAAACAAACCAACAACCAAGAAGACTCGGATTCGTTTTTGAGGATCATGTTTCGTGCGTAACGCGTTTTTCGTGGAAAAGCAGCGGCACGTGGCGGTCGTAATCCTCTGCCTCTTGATGCTTTCGTTGACAGCGCGACTGCTTCTCCATCACAGAAGCATCGAAGAGGCCCAGCCGTCCCGGTTGTGCACCACCACCGTCGCTGCTGCTGTCTCGCACGGCGCCTCCGCCGCGTCGCCGTAGCACACACTCCACTCATACCACACCCGCCGCTGCGCCGCGTTCGTCTTGCGCGCCAGGTCAACGTGCAACGCCACCACGCCACTCTTCCTCTTCGCGGCGGCCTCCACCTCGTGTAGCTCCCGCTGCTGCGTCGGCTCCAGCGTAAACGTGCAGGGGAACCAGCTGTACATGTCCGCCGTGCGCTGCATCGGGGCAGTGGAAATGGTGACCGCCGGCGAGGTCGGCGACTGATAGAGGACGCAGGAGAAATAACCCGCCAGCCCGCTGCAGCGACCGCAAGGGGGCACCGTGAAGGTAAGGTGCGCGCAGCGCTCCATCGAGGTGGCATTCATAGCGGTAGCAGCCGTAGTACTACTACTACCGCTACAACCACCATTGCTTGGCGCAGAGTCCGGCGACGCTCGAGCACGAAGGGCGTCGTGCGCAAAGTCGTGCGTGAAGCTCCAACACGGCTGCGGCGCCGCCAGGGTGACCCCGCGATTGAGGTTCGTGACGAGCAGGGAGTGGTACAGGGCGGCATGGCGATCGGGGCAGTGCGGCAGGGCCACCGTCAGCCCTTTCCCCGCCGCCTCGGACACCGCCTCCTCCAGCGAGACCGACATGAGCGGCGCCACCCACGCCGTGTACTGCTGCGGGATGCAGGTGAGGTGGGCATTGCGGTGCAGGCCGCGGCGGTCCTGAAGCGTGAGGAGCTGCTCGTGAAAGCTCTCGAGACACTCGGGGCTCAACTCGTTATCGCCGAGGCTGCCGAGCAGCTCCGACACAACGACGTCGCAGAGGCCAAAGTCGGGCGGCAGCACCACCGATCCGTCCTGCGCCGCCCGCGCGATGTGGCGGCCGTCGACCACCAGCACCTCCAACGTGTGTCCAAAGGTGTAGGCGAGCTGTGCCCACTCCGGCTCACTCGCCCACCGCATGCGGGTGAAGGCGGCTGCGGGGCGGTTCTTTTCCATCGCGAAGATGCGCAGCCGCACGCCGAGGGCAGAGACGGCGTGCAGGCACTCGTCGATCAGCGGGCCCCGCCCGCACCCGAGCAGCACCAGGTGCAGCACCCGCTCATCGGAGGACGGCGTCGGCACCGCGCGCATCACCCCATGCCGGTCGAAAAACTCTTTGTTTTGAAACGCGTGCTGCCGTGCCGGTCCATCCTCGTACCAGTCCCGCACGTAGCGGTAGATTGCCTCGCGGTACTGCCGGTACTTCCGCGCATCGCGCTCGAAGACTTCGTAGACGCCGCTGGAGAGCTGATGGCTCAGCGGCTGGAGCGGCAGCTGCAGTTGGCCCTCGAACGGCGCGAAGACGTCACGCGTCGGCTCCTCGACAGCCTTGAAGTACAGGTAGTTCATCAGTGGATACTGGTCAAAGAAGCCGCGGTCAAACAAGGGTAGGGCGCGGCGCCGCATCAGCTCCACGAGAAAGGTCAGCACACTGACAAAGGGCGGGTAGCCGCCGGCCCAGCGGGCGGCGCTGAGAGGGGAGAGGTCCTCGGGCATCTCGTACACGTACCGGCGATGCTGCACGTCTGACAGCTGCGTGTCCGCCGCGTCCGCCTGCTCACTGGGGAAGGGACTCCCCATGGCACTGAGTCCATACGGCCCTGCCACCGTCATCGCAGCCGCAGCCGACGCATCATCAGGCGTGCGTTGCAGTTCGATGCCCAGCTCCTCTCCCCAGTCCGTTCGCGAGCCATTTGCCGCGCTAGAGCACGCGCTCCTGTCCATCTCGTTCTCGTCCGTCTCGGGCAGACGCGCCGACGACGACCGACGAGAGACGTTGTACGGAGGGGGTGCGTGCAGGGGATAGAAATCACCATCATCATTAGCATTATTATCGTCATCGTCATCACCGTGGTGGCCGGGACGGGGGTGCTCTTCGTCGCCTTCTGCGGCCAGCGGGTCCCCCTCCTCGCCGGTCACCGCCGAGTTCAGCGCGGCCGACGTGTTCAGCGACGCGGCGGCGGCACCACCCGGGCGGTAGTGCCGGTGCTGCTGCGGAGTTACGCCGTGCGGTGCCATGCAGGCAAACAACAACGGCGCGGAAGGGCACTCAAAGCACACCACTTGCTCACCAAACCACTCGCTTGGCAGCAGCATGCGAGGGTGCCACGAGGAGAAGTACAGCATCGTCACGAGCGATGACACCGCCTCCGTGTGCACAGTGTCGCTAGTGGACGGGTGAGGTCCCGCGGCAAGCGGAGGAGAAGGGCTGCCGCTGCCGGTGCCGGCTACACTACAGGGCGGGTTGATTTCATACACGACTTTGCGGTCGGGTGTGGAGTGGCGTGTGTAACCGTAAAGGACGGCCTGGCGCAGTCGCTGCATCTGATAGCGGTGCGCAGGATTGCAGCCATCGCAGCGCACCCACACCTTAACGTCGGAGCCTTGACGGATGTAGGTGAGGAGAGCGTCCGCGGCGAGACACGCAAGGCGAGCGTTGCGCTGACCGTCTTCATCGGGAGACAAGATCGTGGTACGGCCCTCACCAGCCGTGCGTGCCGCGGCGTCGTTATCCGCCGTTGCCGTCGGCGCCGCTCTCGTCACGGCACCAACCACCTCCTCTTGATCATCTACATCACTGTCGCTCACAGCAGCGGCCCACGGCAGCTCACGTGCGTAAAACGGCAAGGGCACCTGTACGGCGCGTAGGCACATAAAGCTCGCCAGCTCGAGCTGCTCGCGGATGCGCTGCCGCTGCTCTCGTGTTGACCAGTTCGTCTCCGTCACGACGCCGTTCATCGCCTGGCACCACTCTGACGGCGTCTGCAACACGTTCCATGCACTCACCACTTCCCTGTGCCACGCGTCCTGCGCGAGCTGCGCGTTGGACGTGAACTCGGTCGGCTGCACCGGACCAAAGAGGAGGTGATAGAAGGGTAAACCGTCTGCTGCGCTCTCCCTGTCCATCTCCGTCTGTGGCGCCGCTTCCGTGCGGCCCCCCTTGTTTGGTTCGTCCTCGACTACGCTTGCGCACGGTCGTGGCGCAGCGAGATTCGGGAGGCGACCGAGAAAACACGTCCCGAAAAGGGCACCTAACATCCGAGTTTGCTTAATTGAGCGCAGCAGCTGCGGCTCCCCCGTAATGCCGTAAAGTCGCAGCGCACCCGGCTGAAACACCCCTGTCGTGGCCCACTGCCGCTGAAGGCGCTCACGGCCGTAGAGGCAGTAATCCTCCTCCACGGCGGAGGCCGTGTCTCGTGCGCCGGAGCCGTTGCTGATGCCACCACCGTCGAGAGACATGGCGCTGATGGAAGACGATGAGTAGAGAACGAATGAAAGAAAAACAAAAATAGAGAGGGAGAGAGATCAGTTGTGGTTGACTCAACGATAACTGAAGGCACAGTGTTGTGCCGCTTTCACCTGATGGCAGTCGTGTCCGACTGCGCTAGTCGAGGAAGGTACGATGAAACGGAAAGAGGAGAAAAAAAAAGTAGATAAAGCGAACCCAATGCAGTGCTGACGTGGGAACACCACACAGGCACACACACACACACAGGCAGGTCAAAACAACGCCGATGCGGCGAAGCTCAAGAAGTTGAGGTGACGCAGCTCCGTTTTTTTTTTCTTTAAAACAGCTATGAAGGCAGCGAAGTGAAACCACAGAGACAACCCCTGCGTAGATGCTTAGCTATTTCCTATCAACGCGCTTTCCTTGCCTTCATGAACAACGTTCTTCAAAGAAAAGAAAAAAAACAGATCTGAAAGGAAGAGCAGGAGAAGAATGTGTGCAGCGAAGTGAGGAAGAAGAAGTGGCCATGTCAGTGGAACGCAACTGAGATGCGCAACCGCAGCGCAACGAAACCTCTTCGCGTGGCGTCCTTTATTATCATTATCATTATTTTCTTTTCCACTGGGAAATTGCAGCGAGTGCTTCGATGCTGAGGAAACAAAAATACACATCAAAAATACAAGAGTCCTGCAAAGCACCAAACATTGAACGCTTTATTTGTCTTCGAAGGCAACGCCTGCGCTCATCCCGACTCGCTTCCCACTTTCTCTCTCTCTCTGTGTGGAACTGCTAGGTGCATCCATCGCTGCGTCCTTGCGACACCATATTGTATGAAGCCAACAACAAAGAACCGAAATATCGTCGAGTTGTTTGACGTTACGCCGCAGAAGTCAGCAAATGCTTGCGATCGTTAATCAGTTCCATGACGCTCTGATTGCTGAGCACGGTGTCGCCGCGCGCGGGCTGCCGCGACGAAGCGCTCAGCGCCGGTGCCGGCGCTGTCGTCGAGAGAGCGGATGAAAAGCTCGGCTGAAGGGAACTCGATGGAACGAATGGCGCTCCGGCACCGGCGCCGATGCCGCGCCGCTTCAGCTCCTCCAAGCGCTGCCACTGTGATTCTAGCCTCGCCAGCTCGTGCCGCAGAGACAGAGGTGCGGAGGTGGGCGACGCCGGCGACGCTGCTTGTGATGGCGGTCGTGTTGGGGCAGCGGCGTAGCGTTGCTCGGACGGTGGTATGCGCCGCGGCTGTGGATAGCCTAGGTTGCCGCCGTCATCATCTTCAGACCGACACTCTGGTGTGGCCGGGTGCTTCCGCGGTGGCCCGCTGCCTGTCAGTTCTTCGTCACCTTTTACGGGGGACAGCAGTACCTCTTCGTAGCGATGCCGCAGGCGGTGATAGAGATCTTCTATGCGGGCCAAATAGGCCTCCGCCGTCGACAGCACACGTTGCACGCGACGGTCTTCTTCCTCCGTCACCTCTGCTCCTCCGTCTTCTCCTGCCGCTACTACTTTGTTTGCATCGGTGTAGATTTGAACTGCTGAATCGGGCGGTGCGGCATGTCGTTGTCGGCTGAAGGGCACTGCGTTTGCAGAGTGGATTTCGTGCCGCGGTCGATGCTCTTCGTGGAGAGACTCCGTGCGCTCGCTGGAGGGCAGCGCGCGGCGACGCACCGGTCGCACCGGCGGTGATACCGTGGTGTGCAACGGACCAGTTTGTGCGTGTTTTACCTGTTTGCCGCGTTGGGCCGCAGCAGACGTCGCAGAGGCTGCAGTGGAGTCTGCAGTCGTCTGGGTCGACGAGTTGGTGCGATTACCTGTACTGTTGTTGCCGCGGCTGCCGCCGGTGCCTCCGCGCGGGATCGGCGTGGGCGTCTCTACCGACCCGACCGGGGCGGCAAACCTTTTCGGCTGCTGCTGATGTCGATGTGGCGGGGTGTGCGGTGCGGCCCATTCTCGCCGCGGAGGCGAATACGAAGACGTGCTGGAAGATGACTCCCTGTCACTATCTCCGCTGTCGCTGTCGCTCTCACTGTCACGGCTGCCCGATGAGCTGCGTGGCTTATTGAAAGGTGGAAAGCTTGGCAGCCCCATCGCCTGTAAAAACCACCACGGAGGAAGCGGAGGTGGAGGGAAAAGATCGAGGTTGTGGTGACTGCCCGGGTGTTGGGATGGCGGCAAATCTGCAGTAGGTTGTGGAGGCAATGTACGCGGTGGCATGGGGAAGGTGGAGGGCAGAGGGAGCTGCTCCGGTGCGGGCCAGGGCAAACCAAGCGAGGGAGACGAGGCGCGTGCCGCTGCCGCTGTCGTTGTCTTCTTGATGGCGTTGGGCAGATCCTGATTGAATCGCTGCTGGTGCTGCGGATGAGCTGTGAGATGTGCGTATGGGTAGGTTGGCGCGTAGCCATCGTTCACGTCAGCAACGTACAGAGCGGGAAGGCCATGGATGGGCGGAGGCGGGATCCAAGGAATGTTGGGCAGGGAAAAGGGAAAGGTCCCTTGGCGACTGCAAGGAGGAGGAGGATCTGTGCTACGGCGTCGTGGAGCCGAGCGTTGCCTTTTATCCTTCCTCCCTGCGTAACTCTCGTCACGCTCGGATGTGTGCTGCGCTACGGCTGCTGCTGCTGCGGTGGGTGCGGCGTAGGGGAATGGCGGAGGAAACGGGTAGCTCCATGGGTAGTTCGCCGCGCCTGCTTCCGGCGTCGGCTGCGAGACAGAACGCCGGCTCTGGCTGTGGCTGTCACTCCGGCTCTTACTTGTGCCACCGCTGCTGCTGGTGGTGGTCGTCTTGGTGCCCTGACTTGGCGGAGGGGAAGGGGCAGAGGGAATGGACGAAGGAAGCTCTTGAAAACCTTCACTCCCCTCCGCCGCCTCCGCCATGTGTGCTCGGTGGTGTTGAAATGCTGGCGGAGCTCTTCCAGGCACGGCGGCGTCGTGGCGGCTAGTGGTGGCCGTGGTGGAATGCGAGCTCTGCGACCGAGACCCCGAGAAGCGAATGGCTGAGCTCATCCTATCTAAATACTTCTAAAAAAAAGGGGGAAGAGGGGAAGAAGTGTATTGGATCTAACAGAAAAGAGTTGTAACAGCGCCGGTTTCTCCGGCTAATCTAAGTAGAATAATATTGATAATGATAATAACACCAAGAAAACAACAGTTTTAAGACACCTGTTTCTACCAACTGTATGACCGTACCGTGTGGAGAAGGTGACGATGGTGTACGATGAGCGATGCTGCCGAGTTGTCTCTATGCATTGAAGAAGAAGAAAGGAGAGGAAAGAGGAGGAGAGAAGCAACCACCGATAAGTGCAGACGAGACCAAGGTGTGAGGAAAAAAACAAAGATTGTCTTTTTCATAACGGGCTAGGTCATCTTTACCCGCGACACCTGCAAGCAGTTGCTTCAAAATAACGCCTTACGTCGTGGGCCGAAAGCCGCAGAAGAACCCAAATTCCTCACGCCTTCGTCGCGGTTTTGCAGTGATGACCACCACGGTGACGTCGCTTTTCTCTCACTCTCTTGGTGAAAGAGTTGCTTTCATGTTTTTGCGCATACGAATGTGCGGTCAGGGAACGGCTGGAAGCTGGCACGCGCAGACGCGTGTGTGAGTGCGTGGGTGCACAGAGAGCGTAAAAGCGCTGTGATCCACGGAGGGACACGACAACAACAAAAAACCCCAACACAAAACCGCACGAGCCTCCCTTAAATGACAACAATAATAAGAAACGCCACTGGACCGCTGCCCCCCCCCCCTCCCCCTCCTACAATTCCAGCGGTGCCGACTAACAGCTTACGGAAGTATGTGAAGACGAACAGCAAAAGCGACTCCTGCATTCATACATTTCTTTATTAAATAAGCGAGTGATGTCCGCTACGCGGTGTTCCCTGCGCTACTTGGGTACAGCAAGAGAGCAATAAGAAAAACCGTGAGAGAGTGGACGTCGTCGCAACCGAGCCACACCTTCGTACACGCGAAACCCAAACTCGCTTCCAGATCAACATTGAAAGACACTGGATCGACTTACCCCTCCTTCGTTTCCGGTGCGAGTGGGTTCTCCACCATGTGCCGGGCGCAGAGGTCCGCCATCATCGCCTCGCCCTCCGCCACGCCAGCCGCGTCGTCGTGTCTGCGGCACCAGCTGACGTACTTGCGGCACGTCGTCACGGCCTGCGCCACATCGCCGATGCCCTCAAAGCACGTTAGGATCGACTGCAGCGTCGACTTGACCAGATTGAAGTCGCTCTCATCGATGTGCAGGTTTAATCCCTCGATCAGGATGTCCAGCGCCTTCGCAAAGCGCTCCTTCGCCTCCGCCGTCTCGCCCTTCGCGGCCAGTGCACTGCCCTGTAGCGTGATGCTCTGACCAATGCCGGTGAGGACCGAGCGACGGAGGTTCACCGCGGCGACGGCCTGCATCGGCATGGCGGACTTCGCGTCCACGTCAATCCACTTCAGCACCTTCTGCAGCAGCTCCTCTGCCTCCGCCCCTTCACCTTGCTTGCACAGTGTAAAGCCAATGAACACCTCAATCTCTGCCACCTGCGCCTTGTCCTGCAGCTCGGGTTTTACGCCCTGCAGCAGCGAGCTGCGGGCCCGCTCCGCGCAGCGCAGGGCGTCGTCGTACTGCTGCAGATTGTAGTGCGCCTGCGAGGCCTCCATGCAGAGAAGGCATTCACACTGGATGGGCGCGTTCGCAGCGCCAATCTCCTCTAGCATCTGCAGACCCGTCTCGACGTGCTCGAGGAGAACCTTGTAGCTGCCCGCAGCACGAGCCGCGTCCACCTCGGCCGACAGCGCGTTCCACTTCGCCATGTTCGCCAAATCACGCTGCACCACGTCGTCGTTCAGTGTAAACGCCTCCACATTCACAGCGGACGCCGGCGCTGCGGACGGCGCTGCGGCGTATGTGGCGACGTCTGGACCGGTGCTGCTGCCGCTGTCCGTTTTGTTGACGTTGCCGCTGCAGTGGCGTCGTGCGAAGTGCAGGTGGGAAGAGGAGACCGTGAGAGACGCCACGGACAGCGGTGTTTGTGTCATCAGAGTGGTGCATCCAAGCACTCCCGCCGCGGGCCGGCGCATGGACGAGATAAGGACGCGCTTTGCAAACATTGCGCGGGATGTGTGTGTTTGCGTGCGTGGCTTGACTCGCAGAAGCAGCTACGATAATTAAAGAAGGGCCTTCGCTTTCGGTGGTTTCTACAGTGAAAACGGCGAGGAAGCACGTGAGATGAACCGACGGGAGGGAGAGGGAAGGGGGGAGAGGAAGGGAAGTGAGGAGTGGGAGAGTACACATGCGTACAGCAGATGAAAGAGAAAAATGCTGCACCGTGTGGATCCACGCCCTCCAACGCATTTGCAGCTGACACTCAAAGCATCGCCTTTGCCATTGGTATTGTTGTCGCTGCGTGCGTGAGAGGGGAGCGGGGCCAACGAGAGGGGGTGAAGACGCATCTGTCGCCCTTTTGGTCTTCAAAACTGCCGCTGATAAAAACAAAAACAAACTGCGTTTAACGTGGTGACCGACGTGGTGAACTTCGTAAAGATCAGAAAAGTCAGGTGGAAGACAACGGCGGTGCTCTACGATAAATCCAGCAAAACAAAAAGAAGAAGAAAGCTACAAAGATCGACGCAGATGCAGAACTGGTACAAGTGAAAGAAGGAAACAACAGTCTTATCCGTGCCTCCGCCGAACGTGCCGACTTCATGCGAAAAGGACGGAGCACATCGACGAAGTAGCTGAATCTGAAGGAGTGTGAAGTAGAAGCAATCAATACAAATATATATGTTATGAAGAGTCAGTTCTTTCTTCTTCAAAAAGTGAAGGTACAATACAAATAGGTGAGGATGGTTCATGTACAAGGAAGTTCGTCTCTCATTCCGCTGACTTCTAGGAAAAAGGAAAAAATCAAAAAAAAAAATGGTGCGCGATGATGAAAACCAAGAAGCGAGTAAAGCAAGCACCTCACAGCACCACACAACCACATATCCCACAGCAACCACACCAACGAAGCAGCAGTTACACGTCATCAACGGAAGAGCACGACGGGAAGTACACCATGCAGACATCCAAGATAAGAAAGTGAGCGAAAAGAGGCGTTTCTGTTCAGTAGAAGGCGTTCTTGACTTCACCGTTCGAAGATGGAATCATCACAGACCGAGTTTTCACTTTTCTCTACTGCAGCCTCCTCGCGGCTCCCTTCACCGCTACAGCAGAAAGTGCTGCTGCCACGCGCTCACCTCCTCCGCGTATTGCAGCAGCTCCGCCCGAGTCCGGTGGTCCGCCTCGCGCTTCAGCGCCTCACACAACGCGTTGCTGCGCTGCAGTGAAGTCGCGTAGTAATCGGCGAGCTGTGCGGTGTGGCGTGACATGACCCGTGCGGGTACCTGCGCCTCGTTCGCCGCCGCCTCCATCAGCGTCGCGTAGGCCGCACGGTAGCGCTCGTTCTCGTCCCGCACGCGCCGCAGCAGATCCGTCTTCTCCGCCTTCGCTGTCTTCATCGACGCTTTCAACGAGCCCCGCATGGCGTTCATCTGCACATCATACTCGTGCCGCATGCGTCGCCGCAGCAGCTGCTGCATGTCGCCGAGATAGCGAGCCGCGCGCAGCCGCTCGATTTTGCGGTCACGCTGCACCGCCTCGCTGTGCTGCTGCGGGCGGTGCATGAAGAAGTCGCGCTCTTGGCGAGTGAGGGGCGGTTCGACCGCCAGGCGGTGATGCCGTGCGAGTTGCCGCGGTGGTGAATGCTGCTGTTGTTGCTGCGGTGATATGTTCGCCCTCGTGTAAGGCAGTGGTGGAGGGTGTTGGGTTGGCGTAGCCGTTTGTGCTGAGGCCGTCTGCCCTTCTGCCGTCACAGCAGCACCAGTGGGAAGAGGACCCGCCTCCTCGCCTGCGTGCACGCCACCATCCTCCTGTCGGTCCTTTGCAGTGTCTTTCTCAGGCGGATTGCGATGCAGGCGAGAGCCGTAGCGCTCTTTTTCCGCTGCTGCTGTCGCTGCTGCCTTGGGCGGTGAGAGCGGCTGCGCTACAAAAGCCTGCCGATGACATCCCTCTTGCGCGTCCAGGGCCTCCCCCAGACGCTGACAGCGACGTACGATGTCGTGGGCGTGATGCTGTACGTACTGCGCATCCGTCGTGGGCCTGCGTGCCCGGCCTGCGGGGGTCGGCGACGCTTTATTTCCTTTCGCTGCTGCTGCTGCTGCGGCGGCGGGCTGCTGGGCCGCCGGCTTGCGGTTCGCCGTGGCGTCCCCCACGGCGCCGCCCTTCTGTACCTCACGCGGACCGGCGTGCAGCGGAGACGACGACGACGTGGTGGCGGTGGTGGTGATCGACGGAGCTGCCGGATCCGATCGCGTCGGTCGGCCGCGGTGGACCGGGTCTCCCTTGGCGTATCGCACCTCCGACGACGGCGTCGTCACGACGGAGTGGAGCACCGCGTTGCCTTCTTCGCTTTTCGGGGTATTCAGTGCGGGGTAGACAAGGTCGCGGTACCACTCCGCCACCAGCTCATCCGTTGGGATGGCGGAGGAGTCGAGGTAGTAGCTGACGGACGAGGGCGACTCCTCACCGTCGTGCGGGTTCATCATTCCCGCCGCAGCAGCCGCAGCAGCATCTGTAATATTGGGGTTCACGTGTTGCTGCGGTGACGCTTGCGTGCCACCGCCAGACGGGTCGAACAACCCGCCGTTTAACGGAGGAGCCCGTCCGACGTAGAAGTCATTCAGGCTGTGGCGGTGATGCTGGTTCGCCGCGAGGGCAACCAGGACGGGATTCGCAAAAGGGTAGCCGGCAGCTCTGTCTCCCATCGCTGGATACTGCTGTGGTGGTGAAGGCTGCTGCTGCAGAGCCGCGTGGCTCGGCATCACCTCGGCCACCGTGTAGCCCATAGGCACGTAGGCGCCACTGCTGTTTCGAGCAAGACCGCAGTCTTCGCCCGCCCCAGCACCGTCGTTGCTGGGGATCAGCGCGGGAACGCCCTGCGTGGCCTGATTGGCGGCTTGCGCAGAGGTCATCGTGTCCGCGTTCACGGGTGCGGCAGCCCCAGCAGTAGCAAGATAGGGAGCTCCCACCGATAGCCCGCTTTGATGCTGCTGTAGCTGCTGCTGTCGCCGCATATCCTCGGCTACCTGCACAAACACCATAATGAGGCGGCTAATGTGGTCCTCATTCAGCTTCACCACCTCCTCTGCCGCAATGCCCTCTAGCGAGTAGGGGTGCTGCCGGAGCTGCTCCAGCACGAGCGTCACGTTGCGCCGCCGCTTCTCGGCCGTGTTGGGCGAGCGGTCGATGCCGGCGATGCTGCAGTCAAAGAGACGCTGATAGAGCAGCACGAAGAAGCTCGAGGTGCACTGACGAATGCTTGTGACCTTATTGCCGATGGCGCAGAAGGTGAGGAGATCGTTGGCGTGGGCGAGGATCTGCTGGCGCTGCACCTCCTTTGCGTAGGCCGCCACCTCGTCTTCGGGCGGCAGCGCGGGCGACAGCGTTGATGAAGGCGCCGGTGGCGGAAACGCAGTGGGCGGCGTGGCAAAGGCACCACTGACGTTGCTGTTCGTCACCGCCGCCGCTGCAGCAGCCGCCTTCGACGATGCCATCACAGCCGTATTAGCGTGGTACGGATGGCTATTGTTGTCGCCCATCACATAACCCACCTCCGCAGCGGCTGACGCAGACGCGGCGGCGGCTTGAATGCTGACGGAGGAAACCGGATTCGCCTTGCGCGCCGCACGTGGCGGCCGAGTGCCGGCGTCTGCAGCTTTCCCGGCTGAGGAGGCCGGTAGAACGACAGCTGCTGCAGCCACCGCTGACTGACCACCACCACCACCACGATCGCCATCACCACCGTCACTGCCTGATGTAGAAAGGGAGGAGGGCGTGGGTGGCGAAGAGGACGACGAAGAATTTGTGTTGTGCTGCGTGGCCGGCGTTCTGCGTAGAGGGACAGTGAAGGACGGACGCTGCAGTGCCGGGGCCGGCGTTGCTGAGGAAGCTGTAAAAGGCATCAACGACTTTTGAACTGCGACACGCAAGGAGGCAGACGAGGAGGAGGACGTGGATGTTGCTTGGGTGCGTGCAGCGTGCGGGTTTGTGTAGTTGGCCTGTTGAGGCGGTCGACGTCCGCCGGTGCCGCTACCGCCGCTGCTGCCGCTGCTGCTACCGACAGCAATGGGCATTGCACTTGGCAGACGTAGAAAGAAAGAAACAACTACGAAAGGGTACAGGAGTGGCTACGTCCGTCTGGGTCTATGAAGAAGTAGCCGTTGATATATCAAATGGAAGCGAAGACGCGTCAGGTCAAATGCAAAGCCGGTTGGTTAGAAACCTCCCCCCTTCCGGAACAAACGAAGATCCAAAATGAGGTTGTGCTGAGGAGCACGGAAGAGGACAGAGTGTACTTCGTCGAAGAGCACTGCAAATCAGCGTCTCTTTCTTTTCCCTTTTAAATAACGCAAGAAGACGTACCGCTCTCTCTTGCTCTCGGTGTATATGCTTGCCGATGTTGATTCTACCACCAACTTCGCCAAATAGAGAAGCGATAGGGGGGAAGGTAGAAAGCGTTGTGCCCGCGTGTGTGTGGTGGCAATTACATCTTCGCAAGTGCGCGGCGCCCAGTAAAAGAATGGTATTCGTTATTATTGATGGTGGAGAGAAGAAATCGCAAAGGGGTTGCAAGAGGGAAACGGGAGGGGTCAAAACACGGAAAAACTGCTCCATGAAACACAAACAAAGCGGACATATACACTTTCGAAAATAGATAAAGCACCCGCTCCGAAAGCGACGAAGACTCCTTCTCTGGCACAGTGGCAGCCGAATACGACGCCGAAAAAACAGAAGAGAAGAAGAAAGCGGATGCGCAGTTCACCTTGACTCATCGGCTTAACGTCTTGGAGAGTATCGCGATGGTGTGATGTGCGGCTCGCTTGCCACGCATCTGCCCTCGCCCCTCCCCTCGCTCGCTCTCTTCGTACTCGTGTACCGGCAGAGGAGGTCATCGCACCTCCGCCTCGCGGTGAAGAATTTAGCAATGAAATGTTTTCTGTTTTTTCTTTTTGTAGGTCGCTACCGTTCCACATCACAAAGCACGCATGCTCATACCGGTGCCGCTGTGTACATCTGACGACACCTCCGAAAGGAGAAGAGGGGAGGGAGGGGGGAGGAAAGCGTAGGCAACACAAAGGCAAAACAAGAGCAAAGATATACTAAAAAAATTGTGGTTGTTGTTGTGTTAGTTACATCAACGAAGGTAAGGAGTCTTTCGGCGACTCCTTCTTCCTCCTCTGTCAGCACAAAACGTGTGCCAGCACATCGAAAAGCAGGGAGAAAGCGCAAAGGGAAGATAAAACAGAAGGGAGGGAGGCCGCAACGACATCACGGGTGGAAAGGCGTCTGTGGAAAACAAAACATCATCAACACACGCACACACGCACGCACGCACATGGTGATAAGATAGAAGATAAAAAAAAATGAAATCCGAAAAAAAACCGAAGACTGCTGCACTCCATCAAGGGTTGTATGAAAGAAGAAGGCCCAAGATGAAAGAGAAAGAAACGCGCGGCATTTGATATATATATATATATATATGAATATGCACGAGTAAGCCTCACCAAAATAAAAGGACACGAAAACTATCGCCATCATCACCCGAAACGGTGATGCGCAGGGGCGGTGGTGCGCCATCCCACCAAACGAATCATGTACACTGCAAATACAAACATGTAAACATAGATGTGCAACGGTGGGTGGGTGGCACTGCAGTAAGTCAAAGAAAGGCGATGAAGACGGAAAGAGAAAGGAAGGAAGAAAGGTGGCGCCTACCATGCGATTTCACGTGTGCACCCGTCGCGCCATGACGAGTGAGCATCAAACAGCAGCCAAAAATAGGGTGATGAGAGAGAGAAAGAGACAGAGAGGAGGGGCTCCACTGGTGAGAACAACACAAACATCAAAAGTAGGAGGAAAATCAAAGTAGACCAATAAACAAGAGAAAGGGAGGAGCCGTGGCTATGTACATACATATGCGTTTCTCTCTCTCTCTGTGTGTATACATATAAAGAGAACAGACAAAAAGAAGAGCCGGTGGTGCTCTCGCGCCGCCCGCGCCTCGGCACTTCGCGGGCCACCGGTTTTTTTATATTAGAAGATCCGCACCAAACAAAAAGAGAAAAACAAACAAAGAAAGATGCAGCCGTCACTTGCTTGCATGGGCGGCCTCTGATGCAGACGCAGAGGTCAGAAGCCCCGCAACGGTGCACGCCGATTTCGCGGGTCCTCGCCCGGGTCCAGCCACGGCCGCCCCACCGGCGTTGCCGGCGCCGCTGATCTTCGCTGCGTTGACGACGGAGTGCGAGATGGGCCGCGGGAGTCGTCTCGCGTGGGCTGCGCTGGCACTTGTCGGGGGACTTTTCGAGTTCGCCGCCTTCGGCATCCCAGCCGCGGAGGAGTGCTGCGAGGAAGACGCCGATGTAGAGGCGGATGAGAGCGGTGGCGGCGGTCGAAGCGCGAGGGGAGGATGTTCGTTGTGAGTCGCGTCGGCGCTGTTCAGCGACGCACAGAGAGAAGCATCGTCGATCGGGCTATTGCGACTGCTCGCCACGGTTACCGCCGTCCCCGCTGGCTGCACCGTCAACGGCACAAATCGGTGGTTGGAGGAAGACGAGGCGGCCGAGAAAACGGCGGACGTCGCCGTGGATAAGGTGGCAGAAGTCCGTTTGGACCGTTGGGGGGGCTCCCCAGGCCGCGCGGAGAGCGAGTCTTTCTCCTCTTTCTTCGTGGCTGAGTGCAGCGGCGCATCGCGCAGCGCGCGTCGGACGGGCGGAGACGACGGCCATTCCGGCCGGGCCTCGCATCGGTCGTAGCGGTTGCGGAACCAGTGCTGCATCCACTGCGCGACGACACCCGAGTCGGCGCCGTCGGGTGCGGAGGAGAGCGGCTGCGCCATGGCAAGGTCCTGCACCATTTCCGCAAACAGCTGTGGCAGCTGATGCGCCTGGGCGTAGTCGGACTGCAGTGCCTCGACGCGAAACAGAAAGGCCGTGGCGGAGGCAAAGGGTGCTTCCGTTGCGGCGCAGGGAGCCGGGAGGACGCGTGCGTCTTCCGTGGAGAGGTCCACGGCGAGGGCAGCCGGCGACGTCAGCGCATCAACCCCGCTGTCTCGGTCAGCTTTCATCGACGGCTGAGCAACAGAGACCGGCGCGTTGACCTCCGTCCTACAGCACGGCGGTTCGGGTGCGGGCTGCGACGACGACAGCCGAGAAGGAAACAGCGACGGGCACTTCCCGGGAGCCACCGCGCCTGCACGTGCTGGTGTGTACGAGCCCGCACGGCTATGCCCGGCATCCACCACGTGGGTCTCCACCTGCTTCAGCGCCACGTCTCCATTTGGCACTAATGCCCGCGGGGAGGACTCCGCTCTCCCCTCACGCGAGTCCTTCGACTGCCTGTGTGCTTTTCGCTCCCGCACCTCTGTTGCGGTTCGCGTGGTAGTCAGATGTCGTGTGAGGGGTTTGCTGCGCCGCCAGCACAGCTCCACTGGCCAGGGCCGGTGCACCGGCAAGGCCGCGAGGTGCGGCGGGTGGGGGTGCGCCGTACCCATGCGCCACAGCGTCGCGGAGGACGGCACACCGTTATTACGGCTGTGGCTGCTGCCGCAGCTGGTGCTGCTGTTGGTCGGTGTAAAGCCGATGAGAGGTGGCACGACGCCTACGCGCGACACCCCAGGAGTGGCGTGGCTGAGCGAAACATCGGTGGCCGCATCGGCCCACGCAGAGGACCGCAATGTGCTTCGTGGGTGCGGCGGACGCCCTTCTCCGCGTGCCGTTTCGAAAAAGCGGCATTCGCGCTGGGTGGTGGGGGAGGCGGAAGAAGAGGGTGAGGCGGAAACCGACAGCAGCGGAGCAAGACGCGGAGGTGGGGAGAGGGCGACGGAGGAGAGGCCCCCGCCGCTACCGCTGCTGCCGTCACCGCCGGTGCCTGCTTTACGACGACCACCCTGCGATAGCGAAGGCTTCGCTGGGGACGTCTTCCACATCGCTTATCCAGCTGCCTCCGCGCGATGTATACATATATATATATAAACGACCTACTCAACTTGGTCGCACAAACCAGCGACTATTCCTCTTAAGAGTAATAATAATAAAATACACCTTCCCTTGGGGTGTAGGCGGTTGTTTTGGGATTCCTCTCTTCTTCTTTTCTTAGAAAAACAAAATATCCGTAAAGAGACGAAAGCAGATCAAAATGCAATACAACTCCTCAGAGTAAAGGAAGAGAACTCGGGGGTGCCACGCAAGCGCTATCGCATGATCGCGTGCGATCACATATATGAGGCAAAAGAAAAAGAAGAAATGAGAAAGAAATGAGAAAGAAAAAAAAGAACTGCTGTTTTGCTTCACGAGTCACTTCTAGAACAAGTGCTTCTGTTGATGTGGCTACTCTTTGCTTTGCCGTGACATTGGGTACGGGTGCAACCGGTTCGTTGTCGAATAATAGTAATAATAAAGAAGAGGTGAGGTGAGGTGAGGTAGAGAGAACGGGAAAAGGTGCAAGGGAAGGTCGAATGAACGGGCTACGGTGATGACGTGTTTTGCCACACACAGGCCTCGAGAGAAAAGGCATACACAGAAAGGCGATTGCAGCTGTCTCCGTGGTGGAGCTGCACGACACCGGGCAACGACACACACACAGAGAAAGAGAGAGTGAGTGAGAGCGTGAAGTCGTTGAAATCAAATGTTTCGCTTTCACTCGGGAAAAGAGAAAAAAATAATAAGAAGTACAGCACGCAAGAATGCTTGCAGGTTCATCTCTTTCCCACATAAGACCTCCGCGCACCTCCTGTGGCTGAAGATGCTTAGGCATCTTCCACGCGCATGTCAGTGCTGAACCTTCTTTTGTTTTGTTGCTTGTTTCTTTCCCTTAAAGCTGTGTAGCGAAAGCGAAGCGCGCTGCGACGGCACAACACACTGTGCTCCTCCAGAGTGAGAAAACAACAACAAAGAATCCGCCTCCGCCACCACCACAGAAAACAAAAGTTCTCACCGTACGCCGTAGCTGAAGTTCTGCAGCTGCTTCTCATGCAACGCATCGAACACGCTCGTCTTCTTCGACCACATCTTACCCCGGCTGCGGCGCATCTCGGCCAGTTTGTTCGCCTTATCCGCGTCCAGCACACGGCGCTGCACCTGCCGCCCAATCGGCTCCTGCTCCCGATCGAACTCCACGCCGGAGGTGCCGACGTTGCGCGGCCGCTCCGTGCGGCGCCCGAAGTTCTCGAGCAGGTAATCAAGGGTACTCTCTTCGTGCGCCTCACCCGCGAACCGGCTCGCCCACAGACGGCGCTTCTTGTCCAAGATAGCGTCCTCGATGTGACGGTAGACAACAAAGGCGTCCCGCCCCATCACCTGCAGCCGCTCCACGTCCGTCAGACACCGCGCCAGGTCCGCCCCCCACGTTGTCTCGACGCAGATGCGGCGCAGGTCCGTCAAGTAGCACAGCACCGCCGCGGTGATCGTCTTGTCCGGGGTGTACATGAAATCGTGAAAGCCGCACTTCTCCTCAAAGAAGGCGCGGACCCGCTCCGGGCTGTGTCGCGTGTTCTGCAGCAGGCGAGCTGCATCGATCTTCTCGTCCAGCTCCGCCTGTACGGGATGCAGCGCGTCGGTGACCTCCTCCCAGGAGGTTTTGTCCTCCGCCAGCGCCCGCCAGCGCGGGTCGGCGCTGAGGTAAAACATCGCTCGCACGTCGGCTGGGGTCAACTCAACCGCGTCGTGCGCTACGGGCGTGCCGGCCTTCATTTTCAGCTCCGTGTAAAGCCCCGCCACCTCCTTGTTGGGGATGTCCGCCAACGTGGTGAGGGAGCCGTGGCCAGGACTCAGAAAGACATCCGCAAACGGCGTCGTGTCGGGCTCGATGAACTCGCTGTACCGCTCCTTGATCTGCTCATGGGTGTTGAAGGGCAGCACGTCCAGCTCCGTCACGTCGACGCCGTCGGGATCGACGAAGGGGTTGTGCTCAAAGCGCGGGAGGTAGTCCGCCCGGGCCCCGTCGATGAAGCCGATCGGCCCCCAGCGATCCCACAGGTAGTTCGGCTCGAGCCCGAGCTCCTTGCGGCGCACGGCGCGCTCGAGGTCCATCAGGGCGTGCCGCATCGCCTGCGACACGACGAGGGTGCCGACCTGCAGCCCGTTGTCCTCCCAGCAGTGTGCGCGCAGCGTGTTCTTGTCATAAAACGGCTTCGTAATGCCAATGCAGCGCCAGTAGCGCGCCTCTCGTGTGTAGTGCAGCGCCGCATCGAGGAAGTCCTTGCTGTACAGGTCGCGGTTGCCTTGGATCGTCGCGTCGTGCAGCAGCATGCCCACCAGCTCCGGCGTGTCGAACACCTTCCAAATCATCTTCGTTTCCATGTTGTAAAAGCGGTAGCTGAGACGCTCGTGCTCGCGCTGGAAGCGGTCTTCCTGCTGGTCATAGGCGCGAAACCAGTACTTCTGCGGCATGTATGTGCGGTCTGAGAGCTCCGTGCGGTTGCGATCGAGGTAAGAGCGCACGGCGATGCGCTTCCCTACGGTGTACTTCTTCGGCACTAAGTTGAAGCTGCCGGGCGTGTAGTGGATGACCTTGCCAGGCGTGGCGGCCTGCAAGAGCACGGCGCTGCGTCGAGCCGCGAACATGACGATCCAGCGGCGTTGGCGACCCTTCTTGTTGCTGCTGCTTGTGATGATCTTCCTTCCGTCGCTTTCCTCGAGGCGACTTCGCACAGGAAACAAACAAACAAAACCTCCGAATACGAGCAGCGGCTGCGGCGTACGCCGATCCACACAGCTACTGGAATTGACGACGTCAGCCAACGGAACTGCTGCAACAGAAGAAGAGGAGAGGCGGAGAGAAGAGAAGGGGGAGGCGCGATGGTAAGTATCGAAGTGAGACGATGCGCCGGGACGCGCCCAGCGAGGACAACTACGCGACGGACCTGGCTTTCCTGTAGACAACAACTTCGGTGATGAGAGTGGGCAGGATCCGCGCTAACACGAGTGTAGAAACACCGGCGCACCCAAGAGCAACGAGCACCGCGCATGCCGGCACCGGTATGGAACGCGCCGTCAACGCGAGATTCGCCACGGCCATCAAGCAACAGACGAAATAATGGCATCCTTCACCTCTTTGCTTGCTAGTGTCGTTTGCTTGGTTGGTTTGAAATGCGCAAAACAAAGCTTGCAGCAGTAACATCAAACGTGTGCATCCCCCGCACACAGCGCCGCCATCGTGGAGGTTTTCCCTTTTCCTTTTCTTCTTACAAACAGGTACGTCTATTTATCGAGCAGCAGGAGAAAAGAAAAAGATAAGAAAAGGAACAAAGATGAAGAGTAAGGTTAGCGAGACGAAAGGCGCCTCCCAAGCCGCGCTGACGACGTGGAGGAAAGAGAGAGAGAGGATCGAAAGAAGAACTAAGAAGGGAAAATAATACTGATGTTGATCAGATGAGCCGCGGAAGAAAACATCAAACAACACAACAATTAAATAATCCGACGCGTACACTCCAGTGTTATTCGTCCGCGATTAAGTGCTTCACGACGCTGTAGAGGAAGCCAGTGTGAGAAAGGAAGACACAAGAACGAACACGTGTGGAAAGGCGGCAAAACTGTCTTAATTTGACCTCGCGCGTGCTTTCTGTTCGTTCCCTTCTTTTTCCATCTCCTGTTCTAACTCTTGTTATTATTAATAGTGCGCGTGCGTGTGCGTGTGCGTACGTACGCGATTCTGGCCCACGTCGAGGGTGTATATATATATATATATTTATGTAAGAAGATAAGCTAAGAAAATAACACACGTCGTTAGCTGAACATCACCTGACCGAAAGAAATTCGAAACAAACAGGAGAAACCAAAGGGAAAAGCACAAGTCGATGAAAAGGGAAAAGAAAAGCAAACAACGGCACTTAGCAAAAGCCGAGATTGCGAGAGGGCGACGAAGTGCACAACACTGCCCTCTCGCTTCCTCTGCATGCGTGCGCTCTCGCGGAGGTTCGCGTGCGGATGCACGTTCGAACTGCGAAGAAGAAAAGAAGCGGAAAAAAGAAAACGCTCTCGCGGTTTACATCGGCGTACAAGTACAATGCGGCGGCGTAACAGCCCCCAACGGTTCTAGCTCTCAGCTTCTCTTTTCCCCCGCTGATCTTACTGTTCGTGTCCCCTTCCGTGTTGTCTGCTTTCGCCGCACACGTCCTTCCCTGACCTTCGCCGGCAAAACAAGCCCGCCATCATCACGCATGCGGGAAGTCGTCATCCTCGCAGAGCAGCCGCTGCAACTGACCACCGTCGCCCGCGCTCAGCTGACCTAGCGTCGTGGGCGACAAGACCGGGTGGAAGTGCGGCGCCGCCGACGCCGTCGGGCTCGGCCGCAGCCAGCTTAAAAAGCGCAGCGACGGACTCTTCAGCGGCGTCGTGGCGGACGTGGGTGACGCCGTCACGAATGCGGACGGCGGCTGCAGCAGCCCGTGGGAGACGAGCAGGGTGGACGCGGTCGGCGCCGAGACAGAAAGCCCGCGCTCTCCTTTGTTGTCCACCGCCACCGCCGCGCAGGGAGCCGTGAAACCTTCGCCGGCCGTGAAGGGAGACGTCGTTGCTGCTGCATTCGTCGCTCCGTAGGCCCACTCTGCGCTTGCCCCACCGCGACTGCCTGGCAGCAGCGACTCCTCCGCGGACGACTTCACCGCCGGGAAGCACGGGGCGGCCGATGCCGTCGAGGACGCGGCGTGGAGGTAGGGAAAGCCGCTGAGGAAGGCGATGGGAGTGATGGACGCGGGTGAGGTGACCCGGCTGCCCATGGCAGAGACGGAGCGGGAGGGCCACCGCAGATCGACGCTGGCGTAGCGGGAGAGGCCACCGCCGTCTGCGAGGACGACGCCGCTACCGCTGCCACCGCCGCGATCCAGTGACATGGCGGAGGCGCCGGCAGTGTCTGCTGCGGCCGCCTGAAGGGCCGCTGCCACCCGCACCTGCACGTGCACCTCGCGCTTCCTCAGAACCGCCGCGGCGGATTGCCAGTAGAGCCACTTTACCATCCGCTGAAAGACCTCTGCGAAGTCGACGGCGCCGTGGCTGCCCTGATGCAGACTGCGCGCTTCACGTAGGAGCGTCGTGACCGTCGGGTCCGGCAGCAGCACCGTCTGCTTTGAGATGGAGCACTGGAACGGAAACGCTGGACTGCGGATGCGGGCTTCTTTGCCGGCCTGCTGCTCCACGAGCACCGTCGTACCGGCGACGTGTTTGCGCAGACGCACCCGACGGCACTGCAGCTGCCGTGGCGCGACGACCAGCAGCGTGTTCTCCGGGCTGAAACGCGAGCACAGCGCGGTCAGTCGCGCCTCGGAGAACTCCCCCGGCACCCATTGGATGGGCACGTTGGCGAAGTCGGCCGATGGGACGGCGGCCGCGACGGCAGTCTCGTACATGCGACGGGCATCGTCGTCGTGAAAGCCGCTCGCGGCGTCTGCCGCGTCCACCGTCCCATTCGTTGCAGCGCGCTTTAAAGCACTTGGACCTCCCTTTCCTTCGTCGCTGCTGCAGCCGTCGTTCCACAAAAATGCGGCGACAAGCAGGAGTCGGCGAGCCAGCAGCGCATCCTGCGTGAAGATCACCACGCGGCTAAGGCGGCCGCGGTGCAGCCAGTACTCGTCCTCCTTGTCACCTGCGGGAGCCGTTGCCGTTGTTGCGGTTGAGGTGATCGTGGCTGAGGGAGCTCTAACTGGAGTAGCAGGAGCGACTGAAGGACGTGTAGACGTTGGTGGATGCGACGGGGGTGCAGCGGGCGATGACGCAGATGGTGCCGTCACAGCTGCGGCGGCGGTGGCGGTGGCGGAGTGCACGGAAGTGATGGCGGACGCAGCTGTGGAGGTCTGTTGACGCGACAGCCCCGATGCGTTCGCGAGGTCCCCTGTGCTGCTGCCGCTGCGGTGGTGGTCTCCCCCACCTCCCCCTCCAGCGGTGGTGTTGCTGAGGGCCACGGTGGCCGCGTGGGACGTCTCCGCCGACACCATGTACAGCTGCGCCGCACTCGGCGTTGCAGCAAACGCCGCGGCGGTGGGGTTCGCCGTTGTCCCGCCAATACTCGTATTGCTATCCCTGTTACTGTTTGGGTAGAGGACAGCGGTGGGGATGAGGGCGGAGAGAGAGGGCGTCGACAGGTTGCGCCCACGTGGCAGCCGCCCCGGTTGGTGTCGAACCTCCACGTCCACCGTCAGCGGGCTCAGCACCGGCGTGACGGAGGAGACGGTGCTGGCCGAGACGTGCGTGCGCAGATACGCGTCCTCGTCGTTGCCATCGCCGTCATCCGCCGCCGGCGAGTGCGGATGAAGTGCAATAAGCTGCGGAGCGTTGGCCGGTCTACTAAGCTGTATCCAGCCATCGCCTGTTCGTCCTCCTGCCTCCGCTGCGTCTGCCTTGTCATGGAGAGTGCTCTGCTCCGGTGCAGCGGCCACCGAATGAAAGTACGAAGCGTAGGCGGACAACCAGTCTGGTGTGGCGGTGGTAGCCGTAGCGCCATCGATCCCGGGAAGAGGTGCGTAAGCAGCAGCAGCTGCAGCAGCAACAGAGGTGTCACGCGAGTCTTCATTTCCGTCTACCACGGCGGCCGCGGAAGAGGGCGCATGGAGAAGCGGTGGGTCCGTCGAAACCACGTCCGCACGTGGATGCAGCCCCCGCCTGCCGCCGCCGCCGCCGCCACCTTCCTCGGCCAGCGACAAGAGGCCACATACAAATGCACTCGTAAAGCTTTCGCTGTACTCGCACAGGAACGCGGTGGCTTCGTACAGGATGTCCGACAGCGGCGGCCGCGGCGCCGACGTAACTGACGACGATGACGATGATGATGGCGTTCGCCATGCCGATGCTTCTTGTGCGGAGACGACGGACGTTGCGCTGCTGCCGTTCAACTTGAGCCACCGTATCGCCGCGCTCGCACCACCATCGCCGTTGTTGCTGCGCCTCTCTGCTGCGGTGGCTGCTGAGCGCGGTCCCTTCAAGCCGGCTCGTTTGCGGGCGGACGCAAAGGAAGATTGCATCAGCACGGGCACAACCCAGCCCGCCGTCGACGGCGCCAGCAGCGGCAACGGAAGGAGAAGGTGCAGCGCCGTGGCGAGCTCCGCCTTCACGCTTCGGTACGTGTCGGACGCCTCAGCGTGCATCTCCAGCCGCTTTGTAATGTCCTTTAACACCTGCTGCTGCTGCTGCGGGCCTTTTGACTTCTGTGTGGGTGAGAAGAGCAGCGCAAAGAAGCGCTGCACGGTGCGTATCGCAAACTCCGTTGTGCGATGCAACACGCTGCGCAGTACGTCGACGTGGTTGAGAAAAAACCGGAAGTGCACACCAGAGGGAGGGCAGTCCACCACGAGGGCGGCGGCGGCGTTGCGGGTCTGCATGGAATGCAGCATGCCGGTGTGGGAAGTGATGAGCGCGGCGAAGGGCACGGCTAAGATGAGGCGATAATAACGAAGGTCGCCCTTGGCGGAGCGCACCTCCTCCACGCGCATGTTCCACGGCGGGCCCTCCTGGGTAACCGCGGTCGGAGGCGCATCCATGGTTGTTGTTGTGGTGGTGGTAGCGGTGGTGTCCGCTGCTGTTGCTGCTGGAGGTGGCCCTGCCGGGACGGCTGCGGTGGGCGGAGGCGCGCGTTGGGTGGTAGTACTCGGCGGCGTCTGTTGCGTGAGGGCCGTCGGTGCGGTGGATGCTGCTGCTGTCGATGTGCGCGCAGGCGGAGGTGGAGACAGCGGTCCTTCCGCGTGAGCAAGACACGTGAGGGACGGAGGGACCTGACGCCGCACACTGGACGCATTTGGCTGTGGCGAGGCTGCGGCTGTGGGGGAGGGCGTTAATGCGCTTATCTTTGGCCGAGGCCGCCGTGCGCGCACGGGTGCTCGTCCGGGTGCTGCCGTCGCCTCCACCGCACTCTCAGACGCACGTGTCTTTCCACATTTATCTTGCTCTTCTACCTCTTCTCGTCGCCGTAGCGTCTCTTTGCTGCCCAGTTGTTCGCCAGCGTTGCCGTCGGCAGCACCGTTGCCTTTGTCGTCGTCTCCCGCTTCGTCCTCATCTTCCCACCTCACCACCGGGAACGTCGGTTGAAAGCGGACCGGCACGTCCGATGTAGCTGTATTCGTAACCAGCGCGTTTGCGGCGGTGGTGGTTGTGGTAGTGGTGGCCGTCGTTGTTGTTGTGTCTGGGCTGGAGGTGGTAGTGAGAGGTAACGTGTAGGACGAGAGATATCCCGTGGTGGGAGGAGGATTCGTACTGCTGCTTCCATTCTTGCCGCCGTTGTTGCTGAGGCTGTGGAGAGTGCTTTTATGGTTGTTATTAGCCGTGGATGCCGAGGGGCCAATGCTGGAGCGGCAGTCAGAACTGTACGTGGTCGGGTTGGCGAGGTCGCAGTCGTCGCAGAGGTTTGGTGTGGTGCCTGCCTCCCTTGCGGAGTTGCGTTTGCTGCCTGAGTCCTTCATCGCGTCTGTGTCTGCGTATGCGCTTTGCGGTCCTCGTGGGTCTTGACGCTGTTCTTCCTGCTGTTGCCGTCCTTGCGTAAAAGACGATGGGACAGCTGCGTCCGTCGCGGCGCTGTTTGCGGCGGTGCTGCGCAGAGGCGGGGAAGCGGGCCGCGGCGGACGTGCGCGCGAACTCAGCTTTCGCACCGGCAGCGGACAGACCCCACCGCCCATGCCGCCAAATGCGGTGGGAAAGGCCACCGTCTGAAGCGTTTGCTGCGGCACCTCATCCGTCGCAGCGGCCTCTGCGCGGAAGTCGCCGACGTGCAGAAATGCCGCCGCCGACGACGACGACGTACCGCCCCCGCCTCCTTTCCCGCTTCCGATTTCCGTCCTACTCGCCGCGGCTGCGGACCCTTGTCGATTCAGTGCCGGATCGGCAAAGATGCTCTGCCAGCGATGCTGCGGAAGCGCAGCGCACGCCGTTCCGCTCTCCCTCTCCTCCACGCATGCCGCGTTCGTGTTGGTAGAAGCGCCAACAGAGGGCACGGGCGACGGTGTAATACCGAGCAAGTCGGCCGGTATTCGATTGGAGTGAAAGATGGGTGGATTATTGCTGAAGAAGACGGTGAAGTAGAAGCACGTGCGTAGTACGTTGCGACTGCTGTTCGTGCAGGACTGGTAGTGAGGGACCTCACGCTGACGGCCGCTGCTTCGCTCGGGGTTCTCCGCACCGCCGTCGAGCGCGGCTGCCGACCCTGATGCAGCCAAGTGCGTCTTGTGGTACATGTTTCCTGTTTGCATTCCTTTTCTATCCGAGAAGGTTCTCCTTGGGCGGTGCTGCGCGAAGCACAAGAGGCCGAAAGAAATGAAGATAATAATAATAATAACAGCGAGTGGCAAAGAAATCAGGTTTTTTAATGTATTATGACTAAGTAAAAGCAATCGTATTCGTTGATGCCCACTTCATCGTCAGCCGCGTTTCCCTTTCGAGTGAATCCACCTTGTGGCTTCGGCACGTACGAACGTCCGTGGAAACCGCAAAAAAGGAAAAAAAAACGAGAGAAAGGGAAATTTATCCGTCGCAGCGCTGATTGCAGCCAACCGCGGCAGGAAAGCCACTGTCTGTCTGTCTGTGTGTGTGTGTGTGTGTGTGTGTGTGTGTGTGTGTCGGTGAAAGTTTGTCTGCTGATAACGACGCTTGTCAATACACACACATAGATATATATATATACATATATATATAAGAAAACAATGAAAGCAAAGCGAGAAGGCACCGTGCAAAAAGCGGGCAAAAACCGAAAAGGAGTCTTCGGCGCTTCCTGTCGGGTCAGTTTGGATCGGTTCGGCTGCTTTGCGTCTCCCACTCAACGACAATTCATCACCTCCGCGTTATCGTCGCAGCACATACACGAAAGAAAAAGAGGGAGGGGGAGCAACAAGATAGGAATTACTTCAGTAAGACGGCTGTGGCTGAATAATAGTGATCATCATCATCGAAAACAAAAAGAAAAGAAAGAGGCGGGGGTGTGAGTGCGTCAGTGAGGCGAAAGGATAGGGAGAAGAAAGCCTATGGCAGCCACGGAAGGAGAAGGGAAACAAACAAACAAGAAAAAAATCAAAGAAGAAGAAGCGAGGTACGAGAAGTACTGCAGCACCTTGACAGGTGTCTATTTGTTTAATGCGTTGGGCAAGGTGCAAGGCATCTGTGTATCTGTGTGTGTGTGTGTAGAAGGAGCTGCGATTCAAACAATTCTTTTTGGTTGTTTTTCGTCGCTGTCTTGCATGCGCGCGTGAGCATCGACACACTCTTCAGCTACACGGTCAGTCGTTAAGGAGGCGCGAATGGAAGGAAGCGCGTTGCGCGAACGAAGGAAATATCCAGCGAAGATGAGGAGAGGGGGAGTGGAAGTACAAATCATGGGAACGGGCTGCACAGGATCAGGCAAGGAATTAATAATAATAATAAGTGAGTCGGGAAGGCAGAGGCGGTAGGAGCTACCGAGAGAAACGTGGCCAACGCTCTCCACCCCTCCGTAATTGACTCCCTCGGTCCTTGGCTCCGTCCGTGAAGGAGTCCGCTACCAATTTGATGCTGCTTTCTTTCGAGGCGCGTGCAGCAGCCTTTTCTAAGCTCTCTCTCTCTACGCTTCTTTATTCCCCTTTTAAAAAATTATTTGTTAGCAGCGGAGGAGAACACCAGCAGACACGCAATACCGCTTGACAGTGGTGACAGCAGATGCGTAAAAAGAAAGAAAAGAAAAGAGAATGACAACGTACGCGCAGGCTACTTCCGGCCACTTGATGCTCTTCCACGCTTCACACCCCGCTTCCGCGCTCCTCCTGCGTCGCTGCGCTCGCTGCAAGCGGTGACCGCGACGACGACAACGGCGGGAGCGGTGGAGGACGAAGTCCTTCGGTGCGACAGCTCGCCGCTGCTGCGTCGTACCGCCCCTTTTCCTGGGGGCTCATTTGCTGCCACACGGCCGCCGCCTCTGCCACGCTCCACCTGCGGGCTTTCATCTCTAGCCGAAACAAGTTGAAGCTCGTCAACGTTCGACAAGTCGCTCGTGAGGCGGCGCCTGACGCACGCGTGCTCTTCTTGGAAGGTACTTTACGGGCTATTGGCTTACACCCGCCTTGACATGCGGAGGAAGCGGTAGTTGCGTCCGCAGAGACAGCGGCCGCGGCAGGCACATCGGCCACACCGTTCCTTTCTGTAGCCGACAGTCCTGCATGCACCGGCGGCGATGTGTGCGGCTCATTACGTGCTTTCTCTTGCAACTCACCTGCCCACCACTGCGCCACCTCTTCATAATGCTGTTTTTCTGGAGGGGAAAGTCGCAGCCAGGCGACGGCGATGATTCGCTGGTGCTTCTGTCCCTCCTGTGTGGACGCTGAGGTTGGATCGACGGACTTGAACGCGTCCACTGTGGTGTGCGTGTGGGGAGACGCACACTCTGCATCGTACTGCATCTTAGGTCCGCCGCTATCTGCTGCTGGGCTCGCGAGAGCGCCACTGCTGCCGCGCAGTGCATCGAGTTGCTCTGCTTCATAGACTTCATAGGCGCTAACCGGCCGAGCAGGCAGGTGCTGCATCCATGCGCTTTTTACGGCATTGCCGGCTTCACTCTGGACAGTCGCTGCGGTGAGAGGGGTGAGGGGGCGGTGATGGCCCTTCGCGGTGACCTCGCGAGCAGCGTTGAGGGCGGCGCCACAGCAGGGACAAAAATACAGGGTCGCGTGGCAGCGTCTGCATCGCAACCGATCCTGCATCACTGAGGCGCTTTGCGGCGATGGGGGAAGGAGGAGGGGGGAGGGGAGGGGAGATGAGTAGAAATAGTAAAAGGAAGGGGGGGAGCGTTGAAGGCGAGTGGCGATGCGAATAAGAACAAAACAGCAAAAAAAAAAAGATAAGGCAGCTCCCAGTGAATAATGAGAGCTCACGGAGAAGGTGGTGGCCGCCTACTCTACCGTGCACCCCAAGCCAGCCAGCCAGCGTCGCCGCCGTGTGTGCGAGACACGGAATTGCACGTAAGAGATCCATCCATCATCCACCTCTTCTCTTTCATCATTGATCTTCTCCTTTCTCTTGTGCCGTCGGCCATTGAAGAACGTTTTTCCCTCCTGTCACAGTGTGGCCTCTCGGTGAGGCGGTTAAAGATGGAAAGCCCAGCAGGAAGGGATAGTAGTAGTAACACTAATGAGGCCTTCCAGCGGTGTAGTGACGTGATGAGGGCGAAGCGAAGAATTGATAGAAGAGGAGCATCCTCGCCCTCGCAGTCCCTGCTGAAAAGAAGAAAAAAAAAATGAATAGGTGAAAATAATTTCTTGCTTTCGCTGCGTACGAACATGTCTGCGTGTGTGTGTGTGTTTGGCCGGGAAAGGAAGCGACAGAAGCTCAAAGCAGTTTAGTGGATTCTAAAAGAACCACGATTTTTCTTTTCTTTTGGTAGCGGCCAAAGGGAAGACCTAAGGGGCCAGCAATGCACAAGTGATGGTGGAGGAAACAAGACGACACTGATTTATAAAGAAACAAAGGAAATAGGA
The DNA here is from genome assembly GCF_001293395.1 of Leptomonas pyrrhocoris. Classification (NCBI taxonomy): domain Eukaryota; phylum Euglenozoa; class Kinetoplastea; order Trypanosomatida; family Trypanosomatidae; genus Leptomonas; species Leptomonas pyrrhocoris. The sequence continues at coordinate 582,976 of NW_015438370.1, forward strand.
AACGGAAAATACTTGAGAAAAGAAGCCTTTGGTGACCCAGTTTTGGGAAGATGCTCTGTGGGGAGAACACCCCGAGCTTCGCACACGCGTCACAGGTAATGCACAACCGTCGTGCAGCCTTCGTTGTCGAGGAGAAGGCGGTCCAGCTCCCAGCCTGTCTTGCGCAGACCCCTCACAAACTCAATAAAGAGCGGATAAAGCCCGTCCTGCGGCGCAATCGATGCCCCCGCTGCCGCCGTCGTCTCCGCGCCCGCCTTCTTCGGAAAAGCGTTGATCTTTGAAGAGGTGGTGGAGGTGGGCGACGTCATCTCCTCAAACATGTCCCGGTCCACCATCGTGAACGCCGTCGGCGCGTTGTGTTCGCTGCTGCGACCCGCATGTTGCTCTCCCTCCTCCTCGTTCTCCCCCAGCATTCCATCCGCTCGCAGGTGCGTAATCAAGTGTAGCGTGGTGCACTCGGGAGAGGCCGCGTTCGTGTCGATCTCGCTGTGGGGCGGGGGCAAACCGGCGCTGGCACGCAACGGCGGCCTTCCTCTCTTGCATCGCTCGCGTACCACGCGGTGGTGCATGTACGCGTAGAAGAAAGCCCACAGCTCACGATAGGCCAGCGGCAGGACATGCGGCGGCACCACCACCCGCTCTCGGCGCAGACGATCGATCTCAGCACGCGCCTCCGCGTCGGCTGCCTCGGCGGCGGTGCGGTCGTCGTCATCGTCTTCGTCTTCGTCCTCCCTTTCCTTGTCCACCGCCGTTCCCGCATCCGCCCCCGCGGACCCTTCTCGATGGCGGTGCGCACGCTTTGCTTTCGCCTCTCGATCCGCCTGGCACTGCCGCTTGTAGGGCACCCAGCTCTCCGGCACCCCCTCCACGGTGTAGAACTCCGGCAGAATCACGTAGTACGACATCGCGGCCGCATCCAAGAGCAGCGCCACGCCGCGCGATGACAGGGACTCCGCCACGCGGTGGACCAGCGCGTGCTTCCGCGCCGCCGTGAGCCCCGTTTGTGCGGTGAGCAGCGTGTGGAAGGACGCCCCGCAGTGAAGCCGAAGCTGCAGCGTCGGCGGACACAAGTAGCGACGGAGCAGCACGCAGACCCTGTCCGTTAAGCCGGCGTCCCGCAGCGGCACCGCCGGGAGTGCCGGCAAAATAAACAGCGGCTCCTCCGCGTTGGCGCGTCGCACGGAGAGGTCCAGCACCGGCATCGCCGCCTTCGCGACGGTCTCCTTCTTTCGCGCAATGAGGGCGCGCTCCTGAAACAGGCAGAATTGCTCGCAGCACCACTCCAGGCGAGGGGCATTCAGGTGCCGAAGCTGCACCCCTCGAACGCCCTTGTAGTTGGCCACCAGATGGAACGTGGTGGAGAGCACAAAGACGCTCAGATTCAGCACGGTCGACGAGGCAGGGACGAGGTAGGCGACGACCATGCCGAGGGCAAGCCCGACGAGACCGCCCACGTTGCCGCGCATCCCCGCCTTCGCCGCCACATCCGCGGCGTTGCTGCGCAGGGCAAAGTGCTGCGTAAACGACGCCCGCGTACCGCTGCCGCAGACACTGACGAGGGCTTTAATGAGCGAGGCGAGCACCACGACCAGACGGAAGGTGAGCTGACCACCGGGGAAGAGAGGGACGCACAGCTCCAAAAAAGTGGCCGTGTCGTTCGTGAAGTCCGCGACGAGCCGCCACGTCTTGGCGCGGAACTCGAGATCTTGCGAGATGACAGAGGCAAAGAAGAGGCTGCCAAGCAGCCACATCCCATCCCGCATCATCCACGATAAGGTGGAGCTCGTCAGGTTCGCGGTCGATTCGCCGACGCCGACGCCGAGCAACACCGCCCGCATACTCAGCGCCGCCATCACACTATTTGCCAGAACCTGCGCCGTGTCCCACAGGGCAAACGTCAGTAGATCATCCGTCACGCTGTTGGGGTAGCCGGCGGGGAGGAAAATGCGTTCCAGTGTGGCCTGCACACGTCGTCGTAGGCGGCGCTGCCGTGAAGCACCGTTGCTGCCACTGCCGCCGCTGTGGCTACTTGCATTGTGTGGGCTGCTCGGGACAACTGGGGACTTTGCTACGTCGCCGCCCAACTCTTTGAAGTAGTCGATCGCGTACACCTCGCTGACGGTTTCCACGCTGCCGCCGTGCTGCGGGTTAACGCGGTACGACACCTGGCGTCCGCCGCTGAACTCATGCAACATGACGATGGACCAATGGTGAGCTCCTGCCTTTGGTCTTGGTCCAAACGAATAAACTATTATTTTGAGGCCTGTGACGGAAGTAAAACAGAGAGCCACAATAATGAATGAAGGAGGTAAGAAACAAGGAGAAGAGAACCTTCGCTCCTCAAGGAGCTTCAGAATGTGGAAAATGAGGCAAACCGAGAAAGGAGGTGGAGCGTGGTGCAGCAAAGACACAGCAGGAAAAGAGAACAGCTCAAGCGGTGAAGGCGAAGGAGCGTGTATAGTATCTTCCTTTTTCTTTGAAGGTTGATGACTGCGTGAATGCCGGAACGGCTGGCGCACGTTTAAGTCTCGACAGGTAAAGGAGGACTTCGTTGCACACTGAAGAAGAGACGAAGAGAGATGACAAGCGACGGGGCGAGAGGGGAAATATAAAAACTATTTATGTATATCAGAAAATGAGCAAAGTTGATGCCCTCTCAAACAACAGCAGGAAAGGAGGAGCGTTCTGAGACGACTTACGTTGCAGCCGCACCTTCGCACGACGCGCATGGAGCTGTGGCGCGGCTCTTTTTGCAAGAGAAGAAGAAGGAGAAAAAAAAGCTCGCAGGATGCGTCCTTCACTCCTTTACTCTTTTGGCGGTTTCCCTCGTTTTGTGAATGCGAATTTGTCCCTCTCTGTATGATACGTGTGTGCATAATACTTGCCCTCGCCATGCACGCCGGAGCGCTATACAACGACGGAGCATCCCACACATCGAAGAGGGAAAGCGTCCTCCTCGACCACCGCAATAGCACCTACTCCGATAACACGGTGGCACTGCAAAAGGTGAAGTCCAGAAGAGAAAAAGAGGAGAGTATCAGCGGCGGAGTTGGCGAACAGCAGATACCCGTTTTATTTGTGTTTTTTGGGGGAAGAGAGTTTTGTTTGCCAGCAATGAGAATGGTACAAGACGGAACACGCAGGAGAGAAATCAAGGAATAGACATCAGTGAGGGGAACGACGGAGAAAAAAAAGGGCAAAAAAGAAGAGAAGGAAGCGGTGCAACTGGCCGCTTTAGTCGCTTATCGTCCCTACAGATTCAGCACTTCTACGCTGCACCTCGCGGCTTCGATACCGACACATTACAATATATATATATGTGCAAGACGTGGCAATTGTTGTGAGGGGAGGGGGGGGGAGGTAAATGGAAAAGGAAAGCACTTGTGAATATAGGAGCCGAAACGGCAGAGCAGAGAATCATAACTCGGTGGAAACCGCAAAGTGGGGAGACGAAGATGTGAGGAAGCTTCACGCACGCACCGGGGTCTTCGCACTCTTGGAAGAGCCCTTCAGCGGCGCCTTCTTTTTCGGGAGCGCCGTGAGTGATTGGGGCGTGCGAGCCGCCGCCGCCGTAGGGCTCTTTGTGCCCGCACGCGACATCAACGGAGCTTTGTCCTTCGCCTGTGGCGTAGTCGCACTGCGCTTCCGTTGTGCTGTTGATGCGGATGCTGCTTGTGTCGCCGACGGCGGCGTAGGCGAATTTGCCTTCTTCCTTTTAGACGAAGTGCCACCTGCCTCGGCCACCGCCGCGGCGGGCAGCGTTGACCTCCGCCGTTCTTTCTTCGGTGTTGTGACGGCAGACTTCGCCGCCGTCTCTCTCGGCGCGGATGGGGAGTGGACGGAGGGCCGCGTCGGCTCCGGCGAGCGCTGCGACTCTGCGGAAGCGGCCTTCGTGGCGGCCCGCCCCGGCACTGTCGAACCACGCCGCGACGTCGACGGGGACCCGAAGCGCGGGAGTGCAAAGCCGCCCTCCACGCCCGTTGTCGCTGGCGTAGCAGACCCGTTGTCGCTGCCGTACGACGTTGGTTGCGTTGTACGTGGCGGTGTCTCGGTGACGTCCGCAGCGCGAAAGCGAAGCAGGAACTCTCGAAGCACCAAGTCCTGCGAACGGTGGTGCTGAGTGTAGCTCTCCCTGACGTCGTCGCGCGAGACCCCGACGCGGCCGTCGGCGAGGGCGCGGTAGAGAGAGTCGATCGTCGCCTCATCCCGCTCCGTCAGCCGCACCGGATCCCTGACAAAGGAGCTGCAGAGGAAGAACTCCGAAAGGGAAGTGTCACCGTGTGCGCCGCCGCCACCACCACCGCCGCGATGGGCAAAGCCGCTGCTGCTTCTATTATGTTTGTTGAGGTTCGCTGCGCTGGGCGTGCTGGAGGCGGACTGCGTGTAGCAGCTCCCCGCCGCGCCGCCGGAGCGCCACGACGAGCGACTTGGCAGGAAACCGTCGACGCGTTGAAACGTCATTTCGAGCCGCACGAGGCGTTCCGCCTTGACGTAGTCTCCCTTGCAGGTGGACACCGCCGCCTCGATGCTGGAGGCGGCGGCGGCGGGGTATCGGCGGGCGAGGTAGAGCCGCAGGTACGCCAGCTTGTCGAAGGACTGCGGCTGCGGGTCGCGCGCGACGAGCTGCACGAGGCACGGCATGCGAGGCGTGCACATCGGCAGCCGCTGCAGCAACACCTCGGCCAGTGCGACGCGGTCCACTTCGAGCAGGTACAGGGCCGCCAACGCGCTCGCCGTGCCTTTGCCGTCGAGAGAGTAGACGTAAACCAGCGCCTCGGGGTTCGACCGCAAGGTGTGGCGAAGGCGCCTGACAGTGTCTTGCACGGGGGCGCTCGCGAGAGAGTCGGCCGTGTTGGGGATCAGGCAGCGCAGCACGTGATCGGCGCCGAGCGTTTTCTCCGCCACACTGTGCAGATCGGCATTCAGCTTTGCACTTTCGAAGAGCTCCGTCTTGTCTTTCGGCGATGCAGTCACGGCATTGTGGTGGCTGCTGCTTGTGTTAGCCGTGGTCGTGGTGGTGGTGGCGGCGTTTGCTGTGACAGGCCCAGGTGTATTGGAGGTTGCCCCGGCGAGTTGCGGGCTGGCGGTGGGCAGAGGCGGAGTCGAGAATGACGACGAAGAAGTTGCAGGGGCCGGCGCAGACTTCTCGCCCGACGGGTCGGCCGGCGGCACGGGTATGAATGCGGCTGTGGACATCCCGTTGTGTACGCAGCGCAGCCGCAGACGCGCCAGACACTCCTCAGCGTTTTTGTGCATGCGCTCCACCACCTCCCTTGTTGACAGCAGCGATGCGGGGGCCGCAGCGGGTGTAGCGGAGGCGGCGGTCGTCGTGGTCGTCGTTGCGGACGTCGTGACAGATGACGCTAGCACCGTGACAGGCATCTTTGTGTCGGGGGGCGAAAAAAGCGACGTCGTAGCGGGATTCAGTGCCGAGTCGTGCGCCTGCGGGGAGGCCGCAGGAACCGGCGTCACGGTTGCCGGTGACGCTGACGGCAACATCGCTTCCGCGGATTCGGTTGGCGCACCTGTTGCGGTGGTGGTGGGAACTGCTGATACGCGGTCCTCGTTGCTCATCAGCGGTGGCGCCGTGGCGTACTCCGGCATGAGGGGCAGATCGCTCGGGTGCGGAGCGCAGTCGACAACGTAGCGGAGGGAAGGCGGCGGCAACACCACGGTGCGGCTCGGGAAGGCGGCGCCGGTCGGGGCCGTCAGGAAGTGCTCGAGGTGGATGAGCGGCCCGATGAGGAGGTGCTGCGGCTTCGCGACGTACACGCCGGCAAAGTCTTGCAGCGAGCCCAGCGAAAAGGACGGTGCTGCAGTCATCGTGGCAGCCTTCCTGTGCGTCGTAGGTTTTGTAGTTGCTTTGGGTAGTTTGATATCGACTAGATGAGTAAAACGGGAAAAAAATGTGTGTTCTAAACGATCGGGTTGCGTCTGAGCTGTGTGTGTGTGTATGTGTGTATGTAGTAGTAGTAGTAGTACAGTTTGCGTGGATGTATAGGCTTAGCTGTCTCGCTCCGCAGCTGCCCGTGGGGGCCTTCGTGCGAAGGCGATCGGAGAGAGAAGGGAAAGGACGAAAGGGAATAAGAAAAGAAAAGAAAGAAAGCGTTGTGCGTGGTGGCGCGGAAGCACTGCAGAAACTGTCGCAGCTGAGCATGAGCGTTGGACGTGGCGTCGATGAGCAGTGAAGAGAGACCGAGAGAGAGGGAAAGAAGAAAAGAGAAGATGCAGGGAGGGGGAGGGGGGAGGGGAGGGGATCAGTATGAGAGGGCGTTGCTTTGCCGTGAAGGCGAAGGGCAACAGAGAACGGCGCCACAAAAAAGGTAATCGTTGGCAAAACATTCTTGCCGTGCCTGAACCGCGCATCTCCCGCCGCGAAGACGCACGAGAGCGTCTCTCTGTTCTTTCTTATCCCCATGTGACAAGAGAAAGACAAAGGATAGGTGCGCCAACAATCGGCTTTGGCGCGGGAAAACAAAACAGCCGGTAAGGTCTTAAGAAAGCCGGCTGCGGTCATTATCATCCATCGTTCTCCTTTTTCAGATTCGCAAAGCGGAATGAGTGCGGAGCAACAGAGAAGGAAAAGCGGCAAAAAAATAAAGAATGAAATACATACACACTAATAACAATTCGCCGGTAAACGCAAAACAAGAAAGCTGCAACCTTCACAAGCGCACATCGTTGCGCGGCACCCAAACGCAGCGGAGGAAGCGAGCACAACACGCAAACGCGGTCGCCTAGATAAGCCGATACAGCCTTGTCTGTTTTCTCTTCTTTTTTAATAACGCAGTGCAGCAGTTCCTTTGTTCCACAGGAGCGGCTAAGGCCGACGCGGTGCAGGGAGACGAGGAGGGGGCGCATGTCTCTGCGCTGTGGCCGCAGGCGCAGGCTTTTCCTCCTCGTCCTCCTCCGTCTCTTCCTCCGTCTCCTCCTCCACGTATTCGTACTCCTCGTCTTCCTCGTCGCTGCTCTCTACTCTCACACCGCCCCTCGCAGCAGGAGCTGCAGCAGCAGTCGTCGACTTCTCTGCCCTCGCGGCCATTAAGGCATCCGTCGCGAGTGGTGGTACGACGGGGCGTTGCGGCGGCGGAGGCCGCGCCGCCGGATCAACGTGCCGCGCCGCTCCTCCGGCTGCTGCGGCGACGGTTGTACCAGCGCTTCCAGCTAGAGGTTGTGCAGGTGTGGCTGCAGGCGGCGCAGGGCGAGTCGCCCCAGCAGCCCTCTCCGGGGTCTCTTCGTCGTCTTCGGTGTCTTCCACCTCCTCCTCCTCTTCCACCTCTTCTTCCTCTTCCTCTTCCTCCTCTTCCTCCTCTTCCTCCTCTTCCTCCTCTTCGCTGGATGCTGCTGGTGCAGCCACACCTCCTGCTGCAGCCGCTGGTGGCGGAATCGCAGGCTTCGAAGTTGCCGTCGTCGTCGACGGAGTCGCCGTGGCGGTCGGCGCGGGCGCCACCGCCGTTTTTTGTCGACTGCGCGACGACGACAGCAGTGGCAGCGGCAGGGCGGGACTTTCCTCCTCAGCCGCGGCGAAGTCGACGCGATCGTTGTCGTCTTCGTTCAACGCGGCGGCCACCACCGCGGCGGCGCTGACGGACGCCGACTGCGACAAGGACGGACCGCCCCTGTCCCCACTGCCGTCTCGGATGTTGCTACTATTCCTGTTGGTGATGATTTTGTTCGCCCAGGAAGGAGCAGGGGAGGCCTTTCCAGCCGCACCGCGTGGGCTGGCCGGGGCGCTGGCGTTCGCCGCTGCTGCGGCTGCTGCTCCTGTCGTCGTCGTCGTCGTCACGACGCGGCCGTCGCGCAGCTTCTCGATTGTTTGCAGCTTCTGATAAAAGAATTGGATGTGCTGCGTTGCCAAGGAGTCGTCGTTGGCGCCGGAGACCTGGCGGAAGACGAGCCGGATCAGCACCTCCACCTCCTTTGCCGAAAAGTTCTGGTAGTCGAGGCTGGAAACTATCTCGTTCACGACGTCCTTGTTGAAGACGTAGCGCAGAAACAGCGCGGGGCGGACGAAGTCGCGCGACACCGTCTCCCGCACGTCGCTGTCGGCCGGCAGCACCAACTGCAGCGTCGTCTGCATGACGAGCAGGTCCGTCCGCAGACGCATTAAGCCGGCGGGGGAAATCGCCTTGTACCGCAAGTGCGCCAACTCGCACAACACCAACTCACTCGCAGGGCGTCCTGCTGTAAGGCAGGTAAACTTGATCTTCTTGGCGTAGAGGTGCTGGCGGAGAATGGCGTAGAAGTTGTGCAGGCGACGCGCGTAAGCCTGGACGAAGCTGTCCGCCGCGCTCGACACAGCCACCACGTCGTAAGACACATCGCGCAGCTGCGGGAGGAACAAGAAGGCCAGGAAGCGGGCCTCGACGGAGAGGTGAAACAGCGACACCTGCGCAATGGAGCACAGACGCGTGAGGTGGCCGGAGAGGCGTATCTTGTGCTGCGCCGTGTAGTCGCCTGCCACCATCGCGAAGCCCGTCGCGTCGCCCACGCGCATCTCACGACTGAACGTGTACCCCGGCACGCAGCAGTCCGTGTGGTTGCGGGAGCCGCGATGGCTCGGCCACAGGTGACGCAGCAACGCATCGCACAGCCACTCCGCCGAGGTGCAGAGCAACGCGAAGGCGACCAACGTGCTGTCGTCGCGCACGCAGATGTCACGCGGCTCCATGCGGCCAATTTGTGGGTCCAACTCACCACCGCCGCCGTCCTGCGAGGACGTCCGCTGTGCCCCGCCCCCGGCGACCGACGTGGCGTCTAACGCCGTCATGGCCTGCAGCGCCGACACGGCGGTGCTATCGTTGTACTCGTGCCCGCTGGTGCGCTGTTCGCTGTTCAGCTGGTAGTACCGCTGCAGGTCCTCATCGATGAAGCGGTGTGCCTGCTCCATGTTTTCCTCGTCCACCAGCGCCGCCCACCTTCGGTTCGGTAGGCCAGCAAAGGCGTCCTCGAAGGGCTGGTCGAGCAGGCGGAGGGACAGCGTACCACGACCGAGCCACTGCACCTGCCGCTTTAAGAACACCACCAACTCCATAATAAGGGCCTCCGATGTGCTCTGCTCCACCTCGTCCGTCAGCGACTCCGGCAGCACGCGACGCACGTCGCTGATCTTCGCCAGAACCTGTCCAACGTACTGCACACAGGCCAAAATAGGGAACGCGACGCCGTCGACGGCCACGGTCGGCCAGGCGCCGCTGAGACTGTTCAACGATGCGGGGGCTTTGCTCGCGGCGTTGCTGTGGGAGCTGCCTACAGGCGGGGAGGCGGAATCGATCGTTGTCGATGTGGCCGTCCCACCACCTCCACCTCCACCGCTGCCGCTGCCGCCGTCCGCGGAAGGCGCCGCAACGCCGTTGTCACCGATGTTGATGCACAGCAGCTGCAGCTGCTGGGAGTGAAAGGCGTGCAGCGTGGGAATGTACGTGGCGCGCAGGAAGCGCTTGAAGAAGCCGACGACGCAGTCCTCGTCGCTCAGCGAGCGAAGCTCGGGGACGCGGTCGCAGCTGCGGCTGTAGAAGCGCGCCGCACACTCGTAGCACGGCACAGCGTTCATGGCGGTGAAGACGAACCAGCGGCGCAGCATCGACGCACGCAGCTGCACGAGCGGCGGGCCCGAACTGCCCGCACCGCCCGCGCCCCCGCCGCCGCCGTCCGTCAGCACGATCAACTTCGCCATGTCGCTCTGTATCGCCTCGTACTGTCGCTGCTGGCCCTCGTTCGCCCTGCGGATGTCCGCTTGCGCCTTCTTCACGGCGCCGACGAGGCTAAACGAAACAGAGCCCGTCTCCTCCACCATCCGCAGCAGCCCCGACGACTCAAAGGTGGACAGCAGCCGGTCCAGCGTCATGGCGTCGTCGCCCTGCCGCTCCGTGTCCTGCATAATGAGGGCCGTGCGCTGCACTCGACTGATCAGATTCTTCTGTCGAAGAAACGGCAGCAAGGTGACCGCGTCGTCCGCCTCCTCCTGGGCCTCCTTGGCGTCGCAGAGGACGTGGAAGACGAACTCGATGTGGTAGTTCAGCTGCGCCCACAGGACCTGCAGGTCCCACTCCTGCCGCATGGCTTGGACCTCGGCGACCAGCTTCACCCGCACGGCCTCGCGCAGCTCCGCCGGAAAGACGATCCCCAGCTTGGAAAGCAGCAGCTCGGAGGCAAAGGGGTATTTGGCGCGAACGGAGCCGCACGCAGCATCGACGGCTTCGCAGATGCCGTGCAGCGTGAGGAAGCGGTGTTGCGCTTGGAGCGCGAGCAGGAGCGGCGAGGTCGACGCGGCAGCAGCAGCGGCGGCCCCAGACGCGAGGGAGCTGTTGGGCACCGGTGAGGGGGACGGGGCACGGGATTGGGCAGCGGCGTCTCCCGTCTCCTTCGCGCCATCGGCCAGCGGCGCAAGAAGGGCGTCGATGCTGAAGAACTCCAAAAATTTGGCCATCACGTCGTCGGCGTCCGGGTTGAGGGTAAGTGGTCCACCGCCGCCACCGCCGCCACCGCTGCGGCTGCGGCTGCCGGGCTGCGTCTGCGCGCTGGACGGTGAGGTGTCCCCTGCGGTCGTGGCGGACGAAGACGACGGTGACGGCGGTGTTTCGGTCAGGCGGTGGTGGGCGTAGTCGAGCACCGTGGCCAGCGTGTTGCGCAGCCACCCCGCGTCGCGCAGCGGCACCGCCATCACGTTCCACTGCCGCGACGTGGCCTCCGCATCGAACGGCACCGGCTGTACGATAAAGCTAGAAATGAAAGGGAAGTGCGCGACCAAGATAATCTTTTGAAGATACTCGGCGTTGCGCAGGATCTTTTCCAATTCGGTAAAGAGGGCCCCGAGCATGGCGCGCAGGTCGCGCGACTGGATGGTGGCGACGGCCTCATCGAAGGAGATGAGATCGTTCGCGAGGTCTAGCGCACGTACGTAGGTGCCGCGGATGGCGGCCTCCTCATCTCCCCCGCTCAGCGTCGCGCCGCTGCGACTGCGCCGTCGCCAGGCGTCGTACAGACGCAAGAAGTGTGCAATGAACCTCTCAATGCTCCTCGTCGCCTTGCTGAAGAAGGTCTCGTGGCAGTAGTCGACCTTGCCGAGCAGCACCAGGCTCTTCACGCACAGCGGCACAAACCGGAGGTAGTTGCTGGCCACATTCGCCTCATTCGGGTCGTCGAAGAGCGTTTCGATGATCGCGGCTAAGGTGCGTTCCTTTCGCGCTGATGTTCTCTCACCACCACCAACGCCGCCCTGTTCGCTACCTTCGTGGTTCTGGTTGCTGCCGTTGGGGTCGCGACCCGTGCCAGTAGTAGCATCGTTGTTATTAGTACCATTCGTTGCCTCCTCCGTGCTGGCAGCCCCGCCCCCGTCCTCGTCGCCCTCTCCCGCGTCCACACCGGCGATCTTCCAGTACTTGTGCACCGTGTGCTGCACGCTCGGTGCAGACGCGTTCGTGTCCTTCAAAACCTGCTCGCTGCTGTCTAGTAGATCCTGCAGCAGCTGCGCATCCGCCACCATCAGCCGCTCCTGACGAAAGACACAGGAGAGCAGGTCATCGATGATCGGCAGGTGGAGAGAGGCCACCGTGGTGTTGTGGGCGTCGCGCAAGGTCTGAATGGCGCGGACGCCCTTCAGCTCATCACTGGCGAGCAGCTTCGCCTGCGTTTGCAGCTGCTGGACCGCTCTCAGGTAGTGCCGGCCTTTCACGAGCGACTTAACCTCCGCTTCCGCCGCAACGACGTCGTTTATGTGTTCCAACGCCTCGGCCATGAAGAGGGACTTGGCCGCACGCAGGCGCAGCACCTTTAACTCCTCGGCGTGGCTCCCTAGCGAGCCCGCCGCGTCCACCAACTCCTTCTTAAACTGCGCGAGTGTGTCGTCGCTTCCTGAAACCGCCAGCACCATCTCCGAGAAGTCGCCGATGGCGGCGTTGAACTCTTCATGGTGGGCCTCAATGTAGTCGCCCAGGGCGTCGTCAATTTCGCCCTCAAGACTCTTGTAGTCAACCAGGTTGTCCGCGATCTGCGACGGCGTCGCCTCGGTGCCGCTGGCGTCGTCCGCGATGATGCCCACGACGTGCTCGTGTGGCACGAAGTCCTCCGAGAGCAGCTCCGCGTCCACGTCATCGAAGAGGTCGCGCGTGAGGCGCACAAAGTCTTGATCGGCCAGCGGCAGCATATCGAAGCCCTCTTCCTCCAGTTCGTCCTCGTCCGGCGGCACCGCGGTGGGGGCCTTCATCTGCGCCTTGAAGAGCTGTCGGGAGAGCCCTTCTGCGAGCTGGGTGGTCCGCTGCGCGTGGACGGCGGCGGCAGCCCCACCTCGCGAGTCTTTTAATTTTGCTCCTGGCGCCGCCGGCGTGGTACGCATCAGCGCGGCGGCCAGTGATTTTGCCGGTGCAGCCGCAGCTGGGGATGCGCCCGTACTCGACCTCCCATGCCGACTGTCACTGTACTTGTCAAGGCTGTCGCCCTCTTCCGGCACCTCCGCCTCCTCCTCTTCGTCGTCGTACTCCCCCTCACTTCCGCGGTGCATCGCCGCGTTCTGCTGCCCCACCGCCGCCAGTGTGTTCGCTGCCGCACCGGCCGTCATGGGGAAGCCGGCAGCAGCACCCAAGCCGAGGCCGCCACCACCGCCTCCACCTACCCGACTGGGCGGCCCACCACCGAACGCGGACGCACCGAAGACGCCATCGGTGGCGCTCAAGCCGGCGGCGCTCTGCCGGAGAAACACACCGGCCGCCCCGCCGCTCCCGCCGAGACCAGTCGAGAAGCCGCTCGGCCCGGCTGTCGCGGGGGCGCCGCCGAAGACCGACGCGGAGGAGGGGGCGGCCGCACCGCCAGCCGCGTTGTTGGTGCTGCCGGAGTAGCGCCACGCACACATGGCGACACCCACTCACAGAAAGCGCAAATGAACGGCTTTCTGCAGAGAAAGCAGAAGGAAGGGAGGGAGAGAGGGACGGGGACGGAAGACAGCGACCAACGGCGAACACACGCAACGCGACGCAGCTGTGGAACAGGAGAGAGAGAGAAGAAAAAAAAAAGAAAAGCCAAAGAAGCTGTCCGAGCGGAGCAGCAACAAATAAGGATACTAACGGAAGTAGTGGAGTTTTACAGGAGAAATAAATTTTGCATTTGGATGTGGCCGACGTTGGCAAGGCCCCCTCTCCATACACACACGCGCACACACTGGGTATACCGTCTTCTTCTTTCTATGCGGCAGCTTGTGAAGTAGAAAGAAAAAGAAGAGGAAGAAGAAAGAAAGCGCTGGTGCGATGCTCCACTGTGCGCTGGGGAAAGCACGAGAAACAAAGATCGGGAAGACGGTATTGTGAGACCCCCCCCCAGGGTAGTGACAGAGGGAAAGAAAGAGAAAGAAAGAAAGAGAGGGCCCGTGAAGACGCAGCGCGGTTGTTGTGATGAGGAGGGAGTGAGCGTGAAGATGAAGGAAGACGGCGCTTCGTGCCTTTACGCTCGCATCGTCATCCTCTGTCTCCCTGTGCCTGCTCCGTAGAAATCAAGACAGCTAGAAGAGAGAGGCAGTGACGAAGATTCTCTTTCACCCAGCAGAATTCACGCCTCGTGCGTCCTCTCCAATTCGCACGCGCAGCACAGTCCTTACCAGGCAGGACTGACCGCACTCATGCACCTCCTGTGGGAAAAGGAAGCACATGCGGTTGCGAATGCAGGTGCCAACGCCCGCTGATCAAAGGGCAGACCATGAGGTTGCGTTAACAGTGAGCGAGTTGCGGCTGTGCGATTGGGTCTTCTCTCCTTTTTTTTTGTTGAGTATTCATGAAAATGATAAACGAAAAAGACAACGATTCAAACGTCGAACAACGGGGACGCGCAGCACCGCCGGTCGAGAGGGAGGACGGGAGAAAAAGAAAGGGAGCACAGAGAGGGACGCCGCATCGGTGCGCGAGAGAGAGCTCGCAGGCCCACCGTTGCGACGGCACCGTCATCGCGTCACGCCTGGATTTCACCCCAGCGTCCTTCGTGTTCCGCTCTGCTACCTCTCCTCCCTCAAACACACCAGGCAGTGTAAACACACCATCATTCTTTGCTTTCCTTTTTCCCTCTAGTTCTTGGCGAACTTCTTGCCCATCTTGTCGGCGGACGTCTTCGAGACCACCTCCAGCACGTTGTAGCGCACCGTCTTGCTCAGCGGGCGGCACTGGCCGATGACGACCTGGTCACCCTGCTTGGGGTCAAACGCCGGGCTGCAGTGCACCGCGAGCGACTTGTGGCGCTTCTGGTAACGCTGGTACTTCTTGATGAAGTGCAGGTAGTTGCGGCGGATGACGATGGTGCGGTGCATCTTGGTGGAGTGGACGATGCCGCGCAGGATGCGGCCACGGATAACGACGTTGCTCGTGAAGGGGCACTTGCGGTCGATGTACTTGCCGTTGAGGGCCGTCGCGGGGGTCTTGAAGCCGAGGCCGACCTTCTTGGAATAGCGGATGTGGCCGGACGAGTTCACGTGCTTGCGGCTCGGGCGGTGCATGTTCTCATTCACGGCCGTCTGGCGCTGGTACGCCTTCTGGTGCTGAATGGTGGCATCCACCTGATGCGCGTGGTAGTACTGGGGAACAGCGGACATTGTGTTCTCGGGAGGAAGAAGAATGTTCGGAACGTCCTTGCGTGGGTGTTTAGACAAATATATGTATTTAAGGAGTAAAGTGACGTGGAGGGCGAGCAATGATGATTTCGCACGAGTGCAACGGACGACGGCGTTGACGAAGAGGAGAAGATAAAAATGAAAGCAAAACAGAAAAGGTGCAGGAGTAGAAATGGGTGTCACATGGAGTGGATCGACAGATCCACACTCCTACGCATCAATGCCGCCGCGGTGAAGAATAGAATCGTACGTAATAGTGCTCTTTGCTGTTGCCCCAGCCTGGCGCTGTCTCTTGTTTTCTCTTACCGTTGTGTTCCTCCTCTTTGGCGGCCAAGCAGCGACAGGTCGCAACACGACGGCTGATACATCATAACCGTCAGCATTCAGCCACCGTCATCGGGGCCTTCAACAACAGAAAAGGCGCGCAGTGGCTTCTTTGGATTTCGCACTCCATTTTTCTTTCTTTTCTTTGTAAAAGCAAACGATGGAAATAAAATGACTTGAAAGGCAAACCAACACACACACACACACGCGCGCGCGAGTACAGCAAACGCACAAAGATAAGGCGAAACAGTCATGTTGCTCATTTCGCCGCCCTCGTCGCCACACGAACACCACGAGTTCGGCGCACTTCAACGCAGCGATCGTCGTTTCAGCGTAAAAGAAGAAAAAAAAAACCCAGCACACAGCAAAAAGAAACAGAGCGAGAAAAGAAAGAAAGAGAGGGAAAACGGCCGTTTCCACTCTGTCGCAGAATCCAAAAGCTCACGTATGTATCTATACTCTAAATCTAGCTGTTGACGCACAAACCAAGGCGGAAGAAGAACCTTCCTCCATTCCCCAATACAGTAAAGAAGACAATGGCGCATTTTTGTAGGCACTCTTTTCTATCTTTACTCAAGCACTGTGTCGTCCGTCGTCTCAGCACCATTGCCCTGCAGTGGAGAGGGCGGTGCCAGCATCTGTCCACGCGTGTTCTGCGTGCGCTGCCGGCGGTCACCGTTGTGCCCCGGCGGTGGCGGCGGCGGCACCGCAGCGAGACGTGCGTTGAGGAGCGCCGTCGAAGCCTCCGACCCTGCTGCTGCGTTTGCCGCCGCACGCCGCCCGCTGCTATTCCCTCCGTTGTTGTTATTGACGTTGATGTTACCCGCCGCGCTGGAAGGCGTCGCTCGCCGCGGCGAGTTCTCTGTCGGGTCGACGTTCACCGAGTCGAAGGACGCGTCGTCGTCGTAGTCGACTTCGTGCAAATCAAAGCGGCCGGAGTGCGAGGACGATGCCTGCTGCTGCTGTGGTTGCAACTGCTGATTTGACATGCGCTTGTCCTGCGGGGCGCCCGGGTTGCGGCCACCTGACGGCAACGGCGTCATCATCTCGTCGTCGTACTCCTCGTTTAACAGCGGGGTAAGAGGTCGGCTCACGCTGGGGCCGACGTGCGGGGGCTCTTGCATCGGCTGGTTCGGATTGTAGCGCTGCTGCTGTTGCTGCTGAGGAAACGGTCGCGCGGACATCGGCATCTGCTGCTGCTGCTGCGGCGGCGGCGGCAGCGGCAGCGGTTGTTGTTGTTGGCTCCCGTCCTGTTGCTGACCACCACGTGTAGGGGACGCGGAGAGATGGAGGTGTTGTTGATGCTGCGCCGCGAGCAGCGGATCGCCCGGCTGCGTGCGGCCGCGCAGGGAATTCGACAGGGCTGAAAACGGCTTGCGAAGGCCGTGGCGGATGGCGCGGTGGTAACTGTGGTGGTGCGGCGGCGGCTGCCCCGGCTGCGCACCGGCGGGGCCGCCGTCTGCTTGCGTAGACGGCGCATTCGGGTTCACCGTGGCTGCGTGGTTGTTCGCGTACGTGACCTGCGGAGGTGACCCGGCTGTAGGGGCTCCTGCTCCCGCCGGACCTCCGCCCCTGCCGTCGTCGTCGTTGTTGGGATGGTCCGCCGCCGCTGCGGGGTCTGGCAGGCCGTAGTACTGCCGCACCGCCTTCTGCCACGCTTCCTGGCGCTGCTGGTCCTCCCTCAGCATTTTGTCGCGCGGGTTCTCTTTCGATAAGTTCCAAATCGCGAAGAGGGCGTTGAGGACGGTGACGGCGATGGACACGATGTACGATACAATCAGCTCTGTGTAGGGCTGTACCGAGTTGTAGAAGGCCCCTCCCTCGCCGCCGCCGCAGGCGACCAGGTAGTCCGTCATAATTTGGTTCTCCTTCGTGACCCCCCACGTCATCACCATGCCCAGCACCATCAGCAGCACCTCCCACGTGGTGACCATGTCCTTGCGGAAGACAACAAAGTGGTAGCGAATCTCGTGCGTGTTGGTCTCGAACCACAGCCGGTTCAGCATGCTCACCACCACGTGCACCGCCGTAATGGCCATCAAGTAGCGAATGTTCAGTGCGCCGCGGCTCACGAAGTAGCCCACGTTGTCGGCGCTCATCGTGTAGGTGACGTTGCGAAAGAAGGCGTGGGTGCGCGTGACGTTGTACAGGCAGCCGGCCTGCAGGTACGGCTCCTTCAGCTGCAGCGGCGAGATGGAGAAGAAGGGGTTGGACATGGAGTTGTTCGCGTTGGTGCTGGTGCGGATGATCGCGGCTAGAAAGCACGCGAGCTGCACAATGACGATTAACACGTTCAGGCGCGACCACCACAGCTCCGCCTCTGTGCGCTCCAGGTGGAAGGCCTGCTGGTCCTTGCCGTAGATGTGCATGGCGACACGGCTGCAACGGATAGAAGTAAAACGACAAAGGAAAAGAAAATGTAAGGAGAAGAAGAAAAATGTGGAAACCTAAAAGGAAAAAATCGAAGCTCAGCAGATGCGCTCACCGCCTGTAGAAACACACACACACACACACACGTACACGTACACGTACACACAGATAAATAAAACAGAAAAGAGCAGCAACAACACCAGCGACAAAGAAGAAAGGTCTAAGAGTGGCTCACCGTTTGGGACGTCTACCGCGGAGGCGCAGAAATAAATTTTTATATTAAGAAAAAGGTGGACGTCTGAAAATACGGGCAGTTGAAGGAAGGGGGAAATATGTAAATGTGTATATGTATATTTATGAGGTGTGGTGTGTCACGCTGCCGCTCCGGTTCCGAGAGTATATATATCTGCGGCCACAACACTCAGACAACTAAAAGCAAACCAAAACAAAAATGCAATGGTACTGTGTGTATGCGTGTTTGTTGGGAGCACCGATTGGATCAACACCACGATGGGCTGCGCTTTCCGTTTGCACCGCCTTTCCGCCGTTGTGCACGATAGAACACAACTCCTGACGTAACCTACAGAAACGTGGTGCTGATTTGAGGAACAGAAAAGAGAAGAGCAATGGAGAAGAGGAAGGTAAAGCGCAGGTGCATGGGATGAAAAGTAGGAGGAAGGGGAAACCCACAGAAAAAAAGAAGATGCGAAGCGCGCAAACGCAAATGTTCCTTTCCTGGATGTCCTTCACCCATACGTTCGTCTCTGCTGCTCATTTTCCTTCTCTGAGGATGCGGAGAGCGGAGAACAAAACAAAGAAGGAAGGTGTTGACCACGCACACGCCGTCTCGCCGCACCGCGGTAAAGGCCCTTGCAGGGGGAAAAGGAAAGAAACCAACAACGTTTCCTTTCCTTTTCTTTTTGTTTTTGTTTTGGTAAAGGACGCGTGCGCCTCCGGCGTTCTCCGCTCCGCTGAACAGGGAGAGAGCGCACGGAGCGTACTCCACGCCCTGCCGTAGCGGTGAAAGCACCAAGACGTGGTGCTGCAGGGAGGGAAAGACGGAGCCACCCCACAGCCAGCGTGCGGCGGGCCGCGTCGTTGCTACTTCTTACGGTCTATTTGTGAGCGCAACTCGTACAGAGTTCATTGTACACCGTTTTTTTTTTCCTCTCTTTTGTTTTCTTTTACATGTTTAATTTGGCCTTATTGAGAGCCACAGGCCCACGCACCAACACAAAACAGCGCCGCCGCATAACAGCGTCACCGACAACAGAAGAACTACAAAACAACCAAACAAAATAATAGAATAAATAATAGAGAGATGCTTAGCGACGGACGTGAGGAGACGATAACCGAAACGGCAAGAATGCACCGCAAAAAGGAAAAGCTCGTCTGACGAGGACCTTAGCCGGAGGAAAGAGAGAACGAATGAAGAGAAGGGCGCATCTCACTTGAGTGGCGTTGCTCGTCGTTCGACGCCTCTAGAGCCCTTGCACTGTTTTTCGTCTTCCTCCTCTTTTTGGGGGGTTGTACGGCGACTTCGTGTTCCTTCGCAGCTCCTCCTCCTCCCGTCTTTTAAAACTCTTACCCACTTACATGTCACGCGAAAACCAACAACAGCCAAAGCACTCCATCCACGGCCACAGAGGGGGGAAACAGAAAAAAAATAAGAAGAGTGCGAGAGGTGCAGAGATGAAGCTCTCACTTCACTTTCCTTTCTATTGAGCGGCGCTGCTCCTCTTCGTCTTGCCCACGCACATATACGACAATATATATATATATATATATATATATATATATAGAGAGAGAGAGAGAGAGAGAGAGATGTCACACTTGTTAGTCTGGACAACAAAGACACCAACCAAAAGAGAAAAGAAAAATACAATAAAATGAGGCTGATGCACGCGTACTCACACACACACACACGCACACACAGGGGGGGGGAGAGGAATAAAAGCCCCTGTGCATCAGCCACGTAAGTTCTATGATGATGAGAAGCACACCTGTGTTGCCTCCCACTTCCTCCTCCACACACACACACACACACATTGAAAGCACACGAAGGGAACAACGTGCCGTCTCCCTCCCTCTCCCTCTCTCTACACGGAAACTTCTCAAATCCATGTACTTTCCTTTTTCATTTTCATTTACTTGTTCATGTATTGGTTCTCGTTGAGCTGCGTCTTGGCATCCGTCAGCTCCGCCACCTTCATCTCAAAGCGCTCCTGCACCTCCTTCATGATGCCGCCGTCGGTGTACTTGCGGTTCTCCCGCTTGATCTCCTTCTCATCCGCCGTGATGAAGGCGATCGTCAGCCCCTTTGTGCCGAAGCGACCCGCGCGGCCGACGCGGTGCAGATAGCTGTCCGCGTCGGAGGCCATGTCGTACTGCACGACGAGGTTAATACGATCGAAGTCGACGCCGCGGCCGAAGAGATCGGTGGCGACCATTATGCGCGTGTTGTTCGCCTTGCAGCTCTCGTACACGCGCAGGCGCTCCTCTTGGTTCATGCGGGAGTGCACGGCCTGCGACGGGAACTTCATCTGCTGCAGCTGGCGGTTCAGGGCCTCGCAGCGCTCCACCGAGGAGGTAAAGATGATCGCCTGGTTGAACTCCACCACGTCAAGGATCTCCGCCAGGCGGCGCGTCTTCTCCGCCTCGGTGACGCTCATGTAGAACTGTGCGAGACCGTGCAACGTCAGCTTCGCGCGCTGGTCGACGTAGATCTCCGTCGGGTTCCGCATGAACTTCTTCGCCACGTCGCGCAGCTCGTCCGTCATGGTGGCGGAGAACATCATCACCTGCTTGTCCTTTGGCAGCTTCATGAAGATCTCCTGCACGTCGCGGCGCATCTTCACGTCCTCGAGGCAGCGATCGAACTCGTCGCACACGAACCATTTCACGTGCGAGGCGTCGAATGCTTTGCGCTGGAGGAGCGACTTCATGCGGCCCGGCGTGCCGACGATGATCGCCGGCACCGTCTTCTTAAGCTCCTTCACGTTCTCGTCCTCCGGGATGCCGCCAAAGAAGACGCCGGTGGTTGCGTAGGGCAGGTACTTGCTGAAGCGCTTAAACTCCTGCTCAATCTGGTAGGCCAGCTCACGTGCGTGGACGAGGATGACGGCCTGGCAGTACGGCTTCTGTCCCTCCGGCACCTTCTCGATCTGCTCCAACAGCGCAAAGACAAAGACGGCAGTCTTACCCATGCCGGACTTGGCCTGAGCAAGGATGTCGGCGCCCAGCATGGCCTGCGGCAGGGCCTGGTGCTGCACCTCCGATGGGTGCTCGAAGCCGTTCTCGCGAATGGCGTTTGCCAGCTCGCTCTTGAGGCAGAAGTCTTGGAAGCCTCCGAGGGCGACGGCGCTGTGCGTGCCCATGCCCACACCAAGCGGCTGGGCGGCCACGACGGTGGTCCTCACATCGTCGCCGTCGAAGTCCGCGAGATCGCTGCTCATTATGGTGGGCTTTGCAGCAGGCTGTTCCTTCGGTTAAACTTTATGGGTAGTGAGCGTTGAGGGTGGCGAAGGCAGATGAGCGGAGATGGCGAGTGCAATGTCTGCGTGTGTGTATGTTGTTGCGGAAGTGCTACAAGTCTCAGCGTCACGTCGCGTAAATGTTTTTTTCTTTCTTTCTCAGGCTTTGAAAGGCAGACGACGAGTGCGGTTGAAGAAGAAGAAGGAAGGGGGAGAGAAAGAACTTATTTACGAGCGTAGAAGTGGAAGGGACACGTGAAGGCATTTTAGTCCACATCGCCGTGCTGCCGCCCCCCCCCCCCCAGCTGTGCGAAGGCCGAGATGGAAGCACGCAGATCCCTCACGACGATAAGAGGGAACGTCCACGCCACATCGGGTGCGCGTTTGAGTCAGCGGAGGCGCTTGTTGTGTCTTCTGCGGTGCCACCCTCTCTCCCCGCCACTGAAAGAAACGCCGGACGGCACAATGAAGCAGCATTGAGCCTTCTAGTTTTCACCAGACCTCTCAAAAAACACCCACGAGGTGTCCGTCGATCCAGAACGAAGCGGCCTGACCGCACCGTGTCGTATTCGCTCACGCTGCCTCAGCTTCACGGCCATTCACCGTCCGAAGGGGCTACGTCGTCCACTCCGCGCTGTACGCCATCGTTGTTTGCTGTGTTTCGTTAAGGAAGTCTGTGCTACACTAACAGGAGAAGGATAGTAAAGGGAGAAGAAATCAACAGCGTACGCCGCACCCGTCACCATCCCCCTCCTCCCTCCTCCCTCCCTCCACACACACACACACACACACACAGGTCCATAAAAGTAATAATAAGACTTAAACGAAGGCTCCGCAGCTTGCGGGTGTGTGCGTGACGCGGGGAGGGAATGGAGGGGCGAAGAAGGGAGGCGATGTCCGCCTCATGGCGCTGTCTCGCCTCGTGCTTTACACACACTCTCTCCGCATAATTTCTCCTTATCTATTCCTAAAAAAAAAAATACAGAAATACGCATCAACAACAAAAACAGCAAAAAAGAGCGCTCCACACCGACGCACGCGTGCGCACACGCAGAGAGTCCAAGAGAGAGAGAGACGGTCGTCCACGAAGAGAGGGCAGAGTCAACGTCTGTGACCACCGAAACAAACCAAAGGAAAGAAAAAAACAAAGAGGAAGCGCTGCGTACTCTCTCAACCAACTCTTGAAAGGGAAAAACGATTTTTCTTCGGTGTGCGGTTGTGCGTGGATGCGCTTTCGTGCTGCTGCCTGGCTCGTTACGGTAATACATTCTTGGTGTGGTCACGGGTCCGATTGCTTGTGTGTGACATTGCCGCAGCACTATTACGCGGACACCTGCGGGGCCGCCTTCGCGTCCGCCTCCGCCTTCGCCGCCGCCGCGCGCTCCTCAATCAGCTTCTGTGTGTGCGCCTCCACCTGATCGCGCAGCGGGCCGTTCTCGAACTCGAGACGGCGCAGGAAGGCGTCCTTGCCGTAGTGCGCCATGTACTCGTAGTCGTTCCCCTCGAGCTCGGCGATGTCTTCCTCCAAGTACGCGGGGTCGTTGTAGTAACCCATGCAGTAGTTTGTGAGGATGATGAGGTTCGGCGCCTTGCCCTCCTCGACAAACTTCGGGCCGAGGAACTCGTGGTAGTCGCTGACGCGCGTCATCACCTCATCGCGCGAGAGGTTCTTATCGTACGGGGCTAAGAAGCGGCGCCACGCGTAGTCATAGAGGTCCTCGTCGGACATCTGCTCGTGCAGCCTCTGCGTAATCACCATGTAATCCTCGTTGAAGGCGAGGTTCCAGTAGTCCTTCACGCGGGTGCTGGCGCACAGGCGCACCAGCATCGGGAAGGTGGGCAGATTCATGCTTCGGGCGAGGTGCCGCAGCGACTTGCGGCGGATTGTCTCGAGCTTGATGAAGCCGTCGTACATCTCCGCCGCCGGCCGCACCGTCTTCGCATCGCGACGGACGTTGTTCTTCTCGAACAGCTCATCCCACCCGCGCTCCTGCGTGGCGTTCCACGGGTAGGCGTGGAAGTCGAAGAACCACTTCGTGTCCATGATGTACGACGGCGCGCTGCGGTAGCGGTAGAGGTCCTGCGCGGCACGCCACTCCTTCTTCTCCTCCTCCGTCACGTTCAGCACCGATGGCGCGAAGGTGTTGCTCGCCAGCCAGAAGAAGAGTGGCACAATGGCGTAGCCGCCGATGAAGGCGGTGAGGCCGACGCCGTGGGCGACGCGCCACAGATCCTGCTTGTAGTGCATGAGCTGCGCAATGTCCTTCTGCGAGACCTCCTCGCTAAGCTTCATGTCCACCCACATGTTCTTATCCTGCGAGTGGCCGCGCTTCCAGTAGTCCGGCGAGTATGTCTCGTGCTGCTCGTAGAAGTCCTGCGGGCCGTGCGTGTAGCCGCGATTGTAAATCTTCAGCCACGTCGCGAAAGCCTCGCGGGATTGGCTGGCGAACGCCGCCGCGCCCGGCAGGAAGTTCACGCAGTTCTTCTTGAGTACAGCCCAGGTTCCCTGCATGGTTGCGGTGCGGTCCGAGCGGTGACGAGACGGGGATGGAGGTGCAAGCGAGGAAAAGAAAGAAAAGCACGTAAGAGGTGCGTGTGGGTGCGTTTATGAAGAAGAGAGACGAGAGAACAACAACAACAAAGCTTGAGCTGATCAAACTCTCCTTCGTTCTGCTTTCTCGCGACGGCTGGATAAAACACTTTCCGCCAAGAAATAAAAGAGGGCGGTGATTCACCATTGGAGGTAGAAGTAGAAGAGGAGCAGGGAGAAGAAGTGCAGTAGCGCTTGTGTGACGGAAGACACACACACAGACACACGTGAAATAGCGTGCAAAGACCGTAAAGGATGAAAAGAGACGCCTTGCAGCAGCCGATGGCGCTTCACTGCGCACCGCATCGGCTTTCGGTTTCTATCACAGCTGTCACGTCGCATCGTGGAAAGGAGAAGCGAGCCGTCCCACAGTTTCATCGCCTTTTCCTTCCGCTTTGCTTTCCGCCGTTTTGCATAGACGTGTAAGAAGTGACGCTGGAGAGCTGCACAGTGCAGGAGCGACAACAACAACAACGAAAACGCCAACGATACGTGCACTAGCCGCTTCCCCAACGAGTTGAAATCCATAACCCTGCCACAAGAGAAGAAAAGACGCGCTGTTCGTTCGGCAGACCTCGCATAACCAGATGTGCCACAGTGCAACGCAGCAGCCCGCGGGCCCTTTAGGAATGCGGTGCCCAGGCAGCGAGCCCAAACCCTGCGTCACTCGCTCCCCGCAACGCGCAACACAACGGCCACGCATGACATTGAACAATGTCAAAAGAGAGAGAGAGAGAGAGAGAGAGCTAACTTCGACGTCTTCCATCTTCGTGGTGTTCCGTGCGGCCACCCTGCAGCGTGGCTTGATTCTAGCGACCGATCGCGCTGCATCGTATCGTCACGAAACCCCCCAGAAACAAGGAAAGCGTCAACAAACGAAGAGCGTGTTCGGCCAGGGCTACGGAGCCTCAGTCCCATAGCACTTCCAAACCACAGAAGAAGTCGATCCTCGTTGGGACCTCCCTCCCTCGCTCTCGCTGTGTACCACTCGGTTGCCTCTGTCATCGCGGTAAACAACGTACCTTGCCGCATCAGCGCACACCCCACACACACCAACACACACAGCCCACCCAACCACCCATCGTCTGAGAAAAGGGAGGAAAGAAGAGTGGTCGTAAACAGGCCAAACAGTTGAGGACGCATGCAAGGTGAATCAATGAAGCCGTTGATGTGAGGGGAATGAGGACATCGGCCAACAAGGGATCCCTGACAGGACACACACAGACGCAATGATTTCCTTTTATGTGGATGTGGATGAAGATGTGTGTGTGTGTGTGTGTGTGAGTGCATGTGTCTCGTTCACACACACACACACACCGCGAACACCACCACGATGCACACCAGGAGCGGCAGCGTAGGCGCCACCAAACTTCGCACGCTGTCAGCCACCGCTCCGCCCTCATCCCCGTGTGATTTCGCCGGCTTTACAACTCCCTCGGCTCTCGCGGCGCTGCTCCGGTGCCGCGCGACCCCTCCGCCGCCTCCGCCGCCACCTCCTCTTTCTCCTCCTCCGCCTCCTCCGCCGTCTGCTCCAGCAGCGCTACCACCATGTCGGCGTTGGCGAGAATAAAGTACGCCGTCGCAAACAGGCCCGTCCACCATAGCGTCTGCAGCCGACCTTTCCGATACTGCTGCTCCGCCTCGGCGGCCATCGCCTGGTTCACACTCTCCTCCGTGTCAGTGCGCGGCTTCAGGCAGTAGGTCCCGCTGTCGGCCTCAAAGAATAGATGGCGCAGCCGCTCCGTGTACCGCAGCAAGTGCGGGCACGCGTCCATCAACCGCTGCTGATGCGCCCGCACGGAGACGGCCGCTTCGCCGGCGTCGGCGTGGAAGAAGCTGGAGGCGGCGGCGTACACGAGCGCGTCCACGCACGTCGGCTTCGCCGTCCCCGTAAAAAACGTGTCTGCTGAGCTGCCGTGCACGGCGCAGAGCGCGTCTAACGCCACAAACGCGGCGTCAACGTCCTCCCTGACCTCCTTCAGTTTCGCGATGTGCCCCACCGAGAGCCGACCGCTCGGCACGCTCGACACACCGCGCCCCGTGTACAGGTACGGGTTGCAGCGCAGTACGTGCTCACGGTAGCTGCCCGTGAGGCCCTCCCAGAAGCTCGCCACCTTTGGCTCGACGCTCTTCGTCATGGTGGCGCGATACACCACCGGATCGAAGTGCACCAGGAAGAGAAAGGCAGGAAAGATGCACTGCGTCGTCAGCACCTTCGCACACATCGCCTCTGCGGCCCGCGTGCTGCTCACCTGCGCCACGCCGTCCTCGTTGCTGAGGCGGTTCAGGCACGACATCAACCCGCTGCAGACTTCCGCCTTCACGTCGCCTTTGGCTGGCCCCGTTGAGGACCCTTCTGCGATGTCGGGTTCATGGATGCTGAGGGAAAGGTCCCCCAGGCGAACGTCTCGCCGTGAGATGCGTGCGCCCGTAAACCGTAGCATCACCTCGACGGCGAGGCTGCTCGGGTCGGCGGAGGGCAGCGACAGCGCGGCGGGGTAGCGTGAGAAAACAGTCGAAGAAGTTGTCGGTCGCATTTTTACTTTATTTCCTTTTCTTGAGCGGTGACTGAATTGAAAAAAGAAAAGGCGATGTGTGTGTTTGCGTGTTGGAAGAGCACGTGACGCCGTTGCGCATGGCAGACCGCGAAAGGGGGAGAAGAAGCGAAGGTCAAGGGAGAGCGTACGAGTGGAGGAAGGCGCACCGCGAGCGGAGTTAGCACGGTGAAAGAAAATAATTATTCTGGCTTCGCAAACATAGCACATACTCTTGAATCTCGTCAGAGGCGTGTTGTGCACGTGGGTGTGCGGGTGTGTGTGTGTGGTGGGGGTGGGGG